>NW_006204205.1:4056051-4075142 GCF_000334495.1 Tupaia belangeri chinensis | reverse complement strand
GTGTCTCGTAAAAAAAAACCCTCTCAAAAAAAAAAAAAAAAAAAAAAAAGAATAGCACAGTTCTAGGCTTTTAAATGAATTCTAGAGTTTAGAGTTTATTAGTATTTAATCAGTCTAAATACCCCTATTCTGAACCTGAGTTCTAGGCAGATTCTGGCTCCGTTTCAGGGAGACAGTTCTAACATTCACAAAAACTGTCAGGAGTGCGTGGTTTACAGCAGTGGACAAAAAAGAAAAGGGACTCCAGAAAAAGGAGAAAAGTAAATAAAAAGAACCTTCTCAAATGAGAGCAAAACATCGAACTCAGTTATGCAAGCACCCAGTGTAACGTGACAACCTCTCTGCTTTCGACAAACCCTCCACTTTTATTTTTTAAGTCTTGGCCACAGTTATGAATAGGAACCATATCTGTTGAGACTTCCCAAGGGCTGCATAAACAGTTTAGATGGTTATATCTTTTTGAACAACAGTTTCTGAAAACACTGAAAAATCCCACTTATTTAACAGTCTGGTGCCTTGAGCCAGCCCTGGGAGTCCCTGGGAGGCCTTGCGGAATCACTTCCTCCTAACTCTGTGGGGCAGGGCCATCTCTTCTTGAAAGGGAGCAGAAGACGAGTCCAGTTTTGTGTGTGTGTGTGTGTGTGTGTGTGTGTGTGTAGGAGGGGGGCAAGTGGGAGGGAGGAGGCCGCCCCAAATTGCTCTCCTCGCCCTACAGGCAGCTGTGTCCTGTCTTTTGGAGAGAGCAGGGAGCCAGGATGGAGCAGAGGTCTTCTGGGCGTGGCCCTTTGGGGAGGGAGCGTGTGCTCTTCCCATTTGGTTATTTGACAGGATGGTAGAAACTGGGTTATGCAGCCCCTAAATCACGTCGGGAATTTTCCCTTCTTCCTGCTGTTCTTAGCAGTCTCAGTGGCTTAAAGGGTTTCTGGAATCTGAGGCACTGAGGTTCATCTGATCAATGCCTAAGTCTGTTTTGACACATCCTAGTGACCAACTGCTGTCCCCATCCCAGTCGCCCACAGAAAGTCATCTATACCAGAAAAATTGGTCTTATGTTCTGGCAGGAGTGGCTCAAAGTCACCTGCCCCTCAGGTTTCAGTTGTACCTCAGTTTTGTCATTGGCATTGTGATTTTAGGGCCATCCCGTGGTACAGTGGAAACACGGCCGGACGGAAATGGGAAGGTCCTGGTTCCCTCCGGGGGCCTTTGGGACACTGGCATGGATGCCTGTGCCGTGACCTGGGCTGAGACGCGGGTGGATTGCAGCAGGAAGTCCCTGTTGGGGGTGCCCCCTGTCAATCATGGAAGAAATAAACTTAGGGGAGATTTTTTTTTTTTAATTTAAGCATTCTCCTTCCCCGGTGTTTTAGAGTGCAGTTAGCTGAAGATACACAACTCATTGGTACAAATGAGCTCTATCAAACAGATGCCCTTCTGTGTAAAGGGGGCTTGGTCCAATGGTTCTTAGCCTTTTCGAGGTCATGGATCCCTTCTAGAATCTAATGGCATAGATGAACCCTTTCCCCAGGAATCTTCACACACATCCAGAATTTTGCATACCTTTGGGGATTTCAAGGACGCCTTTGACCCTGCCCTGGGGTTTTGAGTTCTTATGAGAGCGTGGTAAGTAGAAAAAATGATGAGGAGTGGGGAACAGGAATGTGAAGACCACTTGGTAATTTGGACGGGTCACGTGAAAATATTAGAAATCAGTCTGTTGCCCTATCGTGGTCACTGCCTGTCCTAGAGAAGAGATGTGCCCCTTTCGGCAGTGACACTCAGCCTTGGTGTTGGGTCTTGTGTGCTGTATCTCTGAGCTCCAAGAGCATGAAGCTGGATGCTGAGAAAACCACCCCAGGGACACTGCAGCTGCCTTTCAGCCGGAGGAGGCAAATGGCGGCTTGTGCCCATCGAGCTGGCTGGGGTCCATTTGGCAAGGTGACAGAGGTCACTGGTTACTGCCACCACCTCCTAGCAGAGCAGGTAGGGGCTCAGACACCCCGACTACAAACCCACAACCGAGAGTCTGAGAGCTCTTCTTTGGGGAAGTCAGTTTTACAACTTAGCTTGTGACTCCCAGGGTATTATTTTACTTAAACCGGGGAAACATGGGGGAAATTTGGGATCCAGACTTCGTCCAGAAGCATCACAGGGGATTTTAGAAGTGATGTGACATCGTGGAACAAGCACAGCGATGGTGTGTAGTCCAGCGCTTGTTATATGAAGCTCCTCCTGTCTGTGCCGTGACTCAGGGAGGGGAGAATTTCCCCATTGGTGAGCCAGCTGGACGAGTGTCAACACTGCTCTCTCCTCGGGCTCTGGCACAAGAGAGCAGGGCCTGAACTCAGGGGAGGCTACAGGGTGAACAGAAAAAAAGGAGTGACCATTGTTGTAAGCCAGTCACCCAGGTCCCTCTGCCCCCTCAGAGCCACACCCAGCACTGGTGCAGCACCCAGTCCGCCCTGGGTGTCAGCACATGCTCATTGCACTGAGCAGAGAAGCTCAGCTTCCACCGGAGCCTCCACCACGTCACAGAGCAAAACCCAGGCTTTGCACGTTACGTTCAAGTGGACACCTACTCATGATGGAATGCAATCCTGCTCCCCACACACCCACCATCAGACTTTCGCCTTCACGCCTGTGTGTGCACGCGTGTGTTTTAATTTGCCAGAGGGTGTGTGCACTCACCAGTCGGAGTGGGAGAAGGCATCCCACAGTGAGACATGGGCACGTTGCAATCCTTTTCGTCCCGTTTTCCATCCTGTCAGGATCTGGGAATCCTTTTCGTCCCGTTTTCCATCCTGTCAGGATCTGGGCATGCATTCATATTCATGCCTGGTGTGTTTCTCAAGTTGCCAGGGCTGGAATTCAAAACTCACAGCTGGCCATGTGGGATCTGGGCTCCCTTGACCACTAAGCCACAGGCCCATGTATGTTTTTTTAATACTAGTAAATGTTATTATTTTTATATTCACTAGACTTTTTTATATCAATGTAGACTACTTAAAAAAGGATACAAGAAGCACTAGCCATAAAGTCCAATAAACTGGGCTTTTGTGAACTTTGATTCATCAAAAGATACTGTTAAAAGCCAGAAACTGGGAGCATATAGGCTCCGTAACTTAACCTGACACAGGAATAGCACTTGGATCCTGATGTACAAGGAACTCTATGAGTCAGTAAGAAAAAGACAAAGGAGGCAGAAGTCTTGATCAGGAACATCTTAAAAGTAGACATATAGGGCTAGCTAGTGCTGTGGTGGGTAAGGCACTGGATCCCACATGGCTAACTTCGTGGTTCAAGTTCTGAACCCAACAGCTCAAAAAACATGCTGGGCATATGTGCGTATACGCCCAAAATCTAAAGGAGAATGGAGGAAAGGGGATTGCTGCATGGCCATCCCCCTGGGGGTGATTTCTTTTCTTTTTTTTTTTTTTTATTTCTTTTTTTTTGGAGAGGTTTTTGCTATAGGGCGCGTGCGCTCGCCAGACAGAGAGAGGCAGAAAGCGAGAAATCACCCCCCAGGGGGGCGGCCCACGCCACAATCCCTTCTCCTCCATTCTCCTCTCGGGATCTTGGGCACACACGCACATGCGCCCGGCGTGAGTTTTAAGCCACCGGGTCTGGGACGCAAACCACGGTTGACTACGTGGGAGTCCAGCGACACAGCCATTACACTAACTGCTGGTCCCAGGGGTGATTTCTTATTTTCTATCACTCTTTCTGTTTCTATCTCCAGTGAACCCTATGGCAAAAATCTAGAAAATAAAAAAATGTATAAATAGCTGATAAGCAAGTTAAAACCCAAGATAACACTAAACACCCACAAAAGGACTAAAATTTAAGAGATTGATAATATCAAATGTTGGCAAATTCTCATACATTGCTGGTAGGAGTATAAATTAGTGCAATCACTTTGGAAAACTCTTTGGCATTATCTATGACAACTAGGATTAGGGACCAGCAGTTAGCATATTGGCTATGTCGCTGGACTCCATGTAGTCGACTGTGGTTCAAGTCCTAGACCCAGTGGCTTAAACTCACGCCGGGCACATGTGCGTGTGTGCCCAAGATCCCGAGAGGAGAATGGAGGAGAAGGGATTGTGGCATGGCCATCCCCCCTGGGGGGTGATTTCTTGCTTTCTGTCTCTTTGTCTCTCTCTTTCTGGTGAGCGCACGCGCCCTATAGCAAAAACCTCTCCAAAAAAAAAAAAAAAAAAGGAAGGAAAAGAAAAAACTAAGATTACACTCATTTCATAAACTGTCAGTTCCACTTGTAGGTATATGCTAGAGAGGAATGAGTGCACACGTGACCAAAAGACATTATCAAGAATGTTTATGAGAGGGCTCGCCAGGTGGCGGGATGGTTAAGGCAGCTGGATCCCATGTGACTGACTGCGTGGTTTGAGTCCCGGACCTGATGGTACGTGTGCATGTGTGGCCAAAATCGAGAGAGGAGAATGGAGAAGAGAGGGTTGCAGTGTGGCCATCCCCACTAGAGAGTGTTCTCTCTCTCTCTCTGTCTTTCTCTCTTTCTCCAGTGAGCACATGCACCCTATGGCAAATTTGAAAAAAGCAAAAACAGATCAAATCAATCTGTATTGATGGAATAAGAACTGAGGTTACCATTTAAATTGGTTCTTACAGGGAGGGGCATGGAGGAGTCTCCGCCACCAGCTTCTGAAGTCTAAGACCACAGCTTTTCGTTTTGCTTTGTTTTTTAAGGTTTTTGCCATAGGGTGTGGATGCTCATCAGAGAGACAGTGAGAGGGAAAGTGAGAAGTCACCCCCTGGGGTGGATGGCCATGCTATAACCCCTTTTCCTCCATTCTCCTCCTACATATTGGGCACACACACACACACACACACACACACACACGTGCCTGGTATGATTTCCAAGCTGCCAGGTCTGGGGTTCAAACAGCTGGCAGCCGTGTGGGAGTCCAGTGCCCCAACCACTGCTGGCCCTACTCCTTTCATCTCTGAGCTTCAGTGCCTGGTACAGCCCCTGCTACTTAGAGCAGATCCTCAATACATGTTTGGCAGAAGAGTGAGTGAATAAGACACAGCCTTTATACCTGAAGGTAGTATCTGAGTAACAGGGGAAGCAGTCTAGGGAGGCAGTTAACAAACACTCGGTTGTTTATAAAACAAAGCAGAAAATGCATTTCACACAGAGAAGCAGAATGAAATCCCTTTTACCTGAATGGGGAGGGGTATAGCTAGAGAGAGGCAGTGAAAGGGAAAGCGAGAAATCACCCCCAAGGGGGGATGGCCACACTGCAATCCCTTCTCCTCCATTCTCCTCTTGGGATTTTGGGCACACATACCAGGTGTGATATTTCACGCCTCTGGATCTGGGACTCGAACTGTGCTTGGTCATGTGGGAGTCCAGTATCCCAACCATCATGCCATCTGCTGGCCCCAAAGCAAGGCATTATTTTATAGATGTGACCTCAGGGGCCAGCAGGTGGCATGGAGGTTGAGGCGCTAGATCCTATATGGCTAGCTGCACAGTGCCAGTCCCAGACTCAGTGACTTGAAAATCACGCCGGGTACATGTGCGTGCATGCCCCAAATCCTGAGAGAATGGAGGAGAAGCCATTGCAGCATGGCCATCCCCTTGGAGGTGATTTCTCACTTTCTCGTGCTCTCTCCTACACACACACACACACACACACAAGTGTATGCACCCTTTAGCAAAGACTGAAAAATAAAATTAAGAAAAGAAGATGCGTCATCAGGATTATATGAGGCCAGGCAATCCACGCATGCAGTAGGGATGGCAGGTGGGGAAAGAGGCGTCCAATCTGACCATTCAGGCAAAAAAAGCAGTTTTCATCCCTGCCAAGTGATCATTGGGCTCTGTTTTTCTTTTTCATAGCCTAGAGTCCTCCTGGATTTCCAGGGACAAGGATGTCATGCACATGCCCAGTGCATTTGTGTCACTAGGGTGGCACCCAGATGTGGGCGCCTTCCTACCGGAAATGGCCTCCCTTTGGCTAAAAAAGGGAAAGTGAGGTGCCTGGGTGGGGTCTAGGGAGAGACACTCTGTGGATGCCTGAGAGAGAGGTCCCTGTTCCCCTCCTAGGCCACCCTAGTCAGGACACACTGTGCCAACGGAATTGGCCCTTTCCCTGATGACCCAGGCATGCAAAGCAGGTGCCACCTGTCATTCTGCACACCAGCTTCCAGTCACACCTCCAATCATCCACACATACTGAGTACCAGGTGTCTGCAAAGTAATCTCCCGGGCGTGGTAGACCCAGAGGTGAGTCAGCCTTGACCTGCTCTACAGACATGTGCGTTCATGGAGGGAGAGGACAGTCGTTCTTGGACACTCAAATCCTCCTGCCTGGTCCCTTGCTCCTGCCCTTCACATGCCATCCCTGGCTTAGGTCTGGCTGGCCCCTTATTTCCTGACGCTGGAGGCTGGGGACACTCACTCGTTCAGCCTTCACCACGCGAGGTCCATTGTATGAGAGTGGCCAGCACAGAGGGGGCTAGGGTGCACAGAGAGGAGTAATCAGAACACTGCAGTCCGTCCTGCCCCACAGCTGTAGCAAGGCCTGCTGGTGAGCAGGTGCCCTGCAGCCCCACTCCTGCTGCTGGGGCCCTGACCGGCACCCCTGCACTGGAGATCCCCAAGGCCCCTTGCTGGCTGGGCTCCACGCCGACAGAAGGAGCCAGCACCCCCACCCCATCCCCACAATTTGTGTCAGCCTGACCCACACCAGCCACACTGCAAGTGTCAGGGGGAGGCCACTGCTGCGTGCACGCCGACCCAAGGATGGAATGGAGCTCAGAGTGCGGCAACACACTGACTCCCCGGGGACCCCCAATGACCAACATCTGGAATAAAGGTCTGCATGTCACGACTTACTGCGCAGCCATTGAAGGTCGCCATGGAGAAGAAAATTAACCACATGAGAAGAGTGATTTGTAACAGATTCCACTGAAATTCAGGACATGAAGCACAATATACTTTATTTCATTAAAAAAAAAATACATCTCCTATGCATAGGGAAATGTCTGGAAGGACACACACCAAATGTTAATTAGAGCTACCTCTGGGTGGTGGTGTTGTTTTCTCTGTTTTCAGTATTTTCCAAATTTCCTTCAGTGAAGACGTATGTGTTCTGTAACGATGGAGGAAAAATTCCCACGGAGTGTATCGGAGAGAGGAGGGAGGCTGTTTCCTTCTGGCCTTCGACTCAGGTGGCTCTAGGCCCCAACCTTGTTCCAGAAATGCAGATGCTGTAGAAGCCACAGGGGAAGCCTGAGAGTGGTGGAGCATGGGCCAGCTTGAGAGAATTAGACAGGCATCGTTGCCCAGGTCTCAGCTTAAATGACATCTCCCACGGGGCCACCTGACCGCACTGCTCGACCAAAGGCCCCTCCATACTTATTCCATCTTTGTTTTATTACTTCATTTGGTTAAGTATTTTTCATTCAACCAGAGAAGGACAGAGCGAGGAAGAGAAAGTGAGAAAGCAAGCCACCAGGTCTGGGACTCAAACCACCGTCAGTAGTATGGGAGTCCAGCACCCTTAACCACCACGCCTCCTGCTGGCTCCCCACATTTATTCCATCTTTAACCCCATTTAAGTGTCTTCATAGCACTTGTTTGCATCTGAAACTGCCTGCCTCCTTATCCGGTTACTTGGTGACTATTTACCTCCTGCATCAGAAGGCAGCTCCATGAGTACAGGGACCCTGTCTGTCTCAGTTACTCTGACTTCCTGTCAGAAGGAGCCCAAGTTAGATCCTGGTATGCAAGGAACTGACGTCTTGCTGAGCAGCCCCCAGTGGAGGGCATCTATCCTAGTGCTGCATGTGGTACTGAGGAGAACGGAGTCTAGAGACAGGCAGAGAGCTGGCTTGTGGTGCCAGGAATGGATGAAACGCATCAGCCCGGAGGACTGGCCCTTGTGTGGGTAATGGGTATTACGGAAGTGCCAGCTTCATGCTTTACCTTGTGTACATGAGGGTAGGGAAGGCAGAACCAGCTTGTCACAGGGCAGAACCAGCTTGCTGCCCTGCTTCCAGCCCTCCTGCTGTCACCAGCCAGCCCTGTCACCCGCTCAGGGTTTGGCTGCTCTTAGGAACCTGCCTGTCAGGTGTTTTTCCTAGCCCTGCCACTGAATCGGGCCTGGCCACAATCACCTGTGACTCCAAGATACTAAATCTAACTGGTAGTTCCCTGTCCTCATGCCACTCGACCTATCACAGTGGTTTGCTTCACCCTCCATGAAACCCTGTCTCCCGGCCTCCCTCCTGTTGTTCTTGGTAAGTTTTTTCAGTCTCCTCTGCTGAGCTGCACGTGGAGCTCCGTCCTCAGGCAGTTCCTGTGTTGATGTCTACCTTCTCGGGGATCCTAGCCTGTGCCCATGCCTTAGAGAGCTCCATGCTGCACTCTCAGATCTTCGTGCCCAGCCCAGCCCTCTCCACTGAGCTTCAGTCCCCCGTTTTCACTGTCTGGAAGGCGTCTCACGCTTGACATGTCCAAACCTGAGTTCCTCGTCTTCCCCCAAACATGCTCCACCCACAGGCTCCTACGGTTCTGAAAATGGCAATTCCATCCTCCCAGTTCCTCCAGCCAAAAATCTAGGAAGTCCTCCTTGGCACCTCTTTTTAATCTCTCCCTTCCAATCCATTGACAAACCCTGTTAGCACCACTGTCTAGAATGGGACCACGTCGCACCACCGCCATGTACCGTTCCAGTCCACCGTCCCTTGTCAGGTTCCTGCTAACTAGCAGTAGTTCTGTCCTTCCTGTCCAGTCTGTTCTCATGATACACTGGGCATTCAGAGTGATCCTGTGAAAATGTGAATCATGCTGTGTCCCCTTCTCTGTATAAAACCCTCTGGGAGAATTAGCAGGTGGCATAGTGGTAAGACACTGGACTTTCATGTGGCTGACTGCAGTTCGAGTCCCAGAACCTGTAGCTTGAAACTCATGCTGGGCATGTGTGTATGCATACCCAAAATCTCGAGAGGAGAATGGAGGAGAAGGGATTGCTGCATGGCCATCCCCCTGGGGGATGATTTCTCACTTTCTGTCTGTCTCTCTCTTTCTCTAGTGAGCACACATGCCCTAAAGAAAAAAAAAATCTCTAAAAAGTCAACACTCAAGTCCCTACAAGAGCCTTCGTTTAATGCCCTGCACACTCTGGAGCCTCCCACTCCCTCTCTGATCACCTCTTAGTTCCCCTCATTCACTCCCTCTGGCCACCCTCCTCACGGATCATTTACTTTCTCAAATGTGTGGCCTTCCCTGGACACAGAATTTTGACACTCCTTCCCACCTTCTGCCTCAACACTACCTCCCCTCTTCCTTGCTTTATTTTTTCTCCATGTCACCATTTATTTCTTTATTGAGAGAGGAAGAGAGAGAGAGGCACCCTCAACGGGGTCTCCATGCCACGGTCCACCCCTAGCTGCAGCCAGCCGGGATCAGAGGCCACACGCACATGCCCAGCGTGTACGGGAAGGCCTCAGAATGTGAGCCTGGACCCTTCCCATATGGCTGCAGTATCATGGAGTGTTGCTTGGCCACTGTGCCATCACGCAACTGGCCACATGGACCACTCGTGACTACTGTGTGTTTATGTATTTATGTCATCAGTTAGTATCTTACAGTCAAATGCAAGCTCCCCAAGGGCAGGGATTTGTCTGTTTCATCCACTGCTGTCTTCTTAGAGCTCTAGATCGATGCCTGACATGTAGTTGTGCTCAGGAAATACCCGATGAGTGGCTGTATCAATAGGTTTCATCCACTGCTGTCTTCTTAGAGCTCTAGGACGATGCCTGACATGTAGTCGTGCTCACGAAATACCCGATGAGTGGCTGTTTCAATAGTAATGAATGAAGACATCGCCTATTGTTTATTCCAGGCCTCCAGAGAAGGTGTGGAAAGGGCACTGGGGTTTCTGCCAACATAGGAGCCTTCACAAGCTGAATGAGAAAGAAATCCTTCAAATCGAAAATGCCCCTGGGTAGAAGTCATGGTGCCTGTTTCTGTCTTGAATCAGCATGCAGCCAGTTTATATCTTATGGCTTTTTAGTCACAGATGAGTTCTCATTACTCAACGTCCTGGCTTGCTCTGCTCAAAGGGCCACCCTCAGTACTCTGCCTCAATTGTTTATTTTCTTTTTTTCTCCAGGTGCCAGCATTTGCAGTCTGCTGGAAGAAAACAACATCAAGGTAAGAGAACAAGAAGACCGTGTCTAGCGGGACTTCCCAGCATAAGAGGCCTTGGAAGGCATTTAGGGAAGGGCACACTGCTACAGTGTTGGCAGCTGGATAAGGAGAAGCCCCAGGGACTTTGCTGACTACCTGGAGAGAGTGTGTGAGCCCTTGATATCAGAGATGGCTGCGAGGCCCAGAACCAGGAAGACAGTGCCTCCCTGGGATAAACGTGGCAACCTCCCCCAAGCCTATTGGTCACGGGCCCACAGCATGGCCCTCTGCTCTGCCTTCCCGCCTCCCTCTAAGAGCCCCTGCATCCTGTCTTTCTCCTGAGGTTCTGCCCAGCAGGCTAGAGTCACAGTAGGCCTTGACAGAGCCTGAGGGCTTATGTATGTATGCATGTCTGCATGTATGTATGTGTGTGTGTGTGTGTGTACGTGTGTGTTTGATCAAGCCATTCCATTTTCCAAAATTCACCTTAGGTAAACCATCACATTGGTACAAAGGCATATGTACAAAGACACTTATAATTGCCTTTTTTTTTTTGGAGTGGTTTTTCCTATAGGGCACATGTGCTTGCCAGAAAGACAGAGAGACAGAAAGCAAGAAATCACCCCCCGGCAGCATGGCCATGCCACAATCTCTTCTTCTCCTTTCTCCTCTCGGGATCTTGGGCACACATGCACATGTGTCCGGCGTGAATTTAAGCCACCGGGTCTAGGACTTGAACAGCAGTTGACTACTTGGGAGTTCAGCAACATAGCCATTACGCTATCTACTGGTCCCCTGTAATTGCATTTCTATATCAGGAATAAAGGAAATGACTGAAACCGCAACAAAAAAGGAATTGATTATTCAAATTGGTGCATCCATCCGAGGGAATGTCATGCAGCAGATGATGCGTGCATGTCTTTATTGATGAGAAAGATATTTAGATGTACTGTTTTAAAAGAAAATTTGAAAAAATAATCTTATAAAACATCCAAAGAAAGTAGTTTTCAAAGGACTCAGCCTGGACAGTCGAAAGCCAGATCAGTCTCTTAACCTGGCAACTCAGCAAGTAATGTGATTTCCCTAAGCCTTTGTTTCCTGCCACTAGGATGGGCATAAGGCCCGCCTCATGAATTTAGGAGGATTTGGTGAGAGTAGCACACCTAAAAGCTGCTGCCCAGCCCAGCCTGTGCTAAGTGTTCAGCCTGTGGGTGCTCAGGCGAGACCTGGGCTCAGAGTACTTTTATCTGTGGATACGCCTGGAAATATTCTGGAAATTCATAGGCCAACAATGGATTTGTTTTGGCTGACACAATCATGGGTGATTTTGAATATTTTCTAATTTTTCTACAAGGAATACATGCTATTTATATTACGGTATAATTTTTCTAAAGTAAGTAACAATTCGGAAGAAAAAAAGAAAAAAAAAAAAACTACAAAAAGTGCATTTGGAAGGCAAGTCACCCAACAGCCCTTGGGCAGAGCTCTGGGGGGCTGAGGAAGAGACAGGATGAAAGGAAATAGGGAGAGCAGTGGGTAAAAAAGAGGAAAGAAAGGGCAGTCACAGCCGAGGACTGGTGCCCGAGGAGAAGCCGCTTGGAGGTACTGCGCAGACATGAGTGTTGGGGGAGCCCCAGTAGGAGATATGGTGACCTATTTCCCACCTGTCCCAGTCAGATGGTGATGGATGTGGGCAACTTCCCTCAGCTGCAGGGCAGCCGGCGGTGGCACATCTGGAGATGGGCCCTGCCTTGTGTCAGGTAGCAATATCTTCATTCTCTACCCTAAACCTACGACTGCTCCCCGCAGCCTCTCCTGCAGGTCTCTTTGGGTTCTAGGAACCCCTCTGTCCTCCTACCTGGGGTGGGGGCAGGGGGGGACGTGTCACGGTGCCCACTGTCATTGACTCCAGGGTACTTCTCCTCTTTCTGGGTTTCCCTTCCTCCTGCTTATCCTTCATAAACAGCCTCCTCAGGTAGTGTGGTGGGTTGGGGTGCTGGACTCCCACATGGCTGACAGCAGTTCAAGTCCCAAACCGGGCAGCTTACTTTTTTTTTTTTTTCTCTCTCTCAAGCATACTGCGTGCATGTCTTTATTGATGAGAAAGATATTTAGATGTACTGTTTTAAAAGAAAATTTGAAAAAATAATCTTATAAAACATCCAAAGAAAGTAGTTTTCAAAGGACTCAGCCTGGACAGTCGAAAGCCAGATCAGTCTCTTAACCTGGCAACTCAGCAAGTAATGTGATTTCCCTAAGCCTTTGTTTCCTGCCACTAGGATGGGCATAAGGCCCGCCTCATGAATTTAGGAGGATTTGGTGAGAGTAGCACACCTAAAAGCTGCTGCCCAGCCCAGCCTGTGCTAAGTGTTCAGCCTGTGGGTGCTCAGGCGAGACCTGGGCTCAGAGTACTTTTATCTGTGGATACGCCTGGAAATATTCTGGAAATTCATAGGCCAACAATGGATTTGTTTTGGCTGACACAATCATGGGTGATTTTGAATATTTTCTAATTTTCTACAAGGAATACATGCTATTTATATTACGGTATAATTTTTCTAAAGTAAGTAACAATTCGGAAGAAAAAAAGAAAAAAAAAAAAACTACAAAAAGTGCATTTGGAAGGCAAGTCACCCAACAGCCCTTGGGCAGAGCTCTGGGGGGCTGAGGAAGAGACAGGATGAAAGGAAATAGGGAGAGCAGTGGGTAAAAAAGAGGAAAGAAAGGGCAGTCACAGCCGAGGACTGGTGCCCGAGGAGAAGCCGCTTGGAGGTACTGCGCAGACATGAGTGTTGGGGGAGCCCCAGTAGGAGATATGGTGACCTATTTCCCACCTGTCCCAGTCAGATGGTGATGGATGTGGGCAACTTCCCTCAGCTGCAGGGCAGCCGGCGGTGGCACATCTGGAGATGGGCCCTGCCTTGTGTCAGGTAGCAATATCTTCATTCTCTACCCTAAACCTACGACTGCTCCCCGCAGCCTCTCCTGCAGGTCTCTTTGGGTTCTAGGAACCCCTCTGTCCTCCTACCTGGGGTGGGGGCAGGGGGGGACGTGTCACGGTGCCCACTGTCATTGACTCCAGGGTACTTCTCCTCTTTCTGGGTTTCCCTTCCTCCTGCTTATCCTTCATAAACAGTCTCCTCAGGTAGTGTGGTGGGTTGGGGTGCTGGACTCCCACATGGCTGACAGCAGTTCAAGTCCCAAACCGGGCAGCTTACTTTTTTTTTTTCTCTCTCTCTCAAGCATACATGCTCTATTGCAAATTAAAAATAATAACTATTGGTGGTTGCCACCTGGCAATCTGCCTGCCCAAGAGCCTTTTGGGTGTACTTTCCTTTCTTTCCTATTAAATATTCTTTTCTACCTAAAATAATAATAATAATAACTATTATTATAAATAAACTTAAATAAATAATTCTTTAAAAGAAAAAAATAGCCTCTCCCCTATTTACTGTGGAGTGTGCTTGTGTTCCTGCTGGGACTGACAGGCCATAGAAACCCTTGCTGATTTGCATCTAATACAAGAGTAAACAGTCCTGGGACCAGCAGTTAGCGTAATGGCTATGTCGCTGGACTCCCACGTAGTCGACCGCAGTTCATGTCCTGGACCCGGTGGCTTAAAACTCACGCCGGGCGCGTGTGCGTGTGTGCCCAAGATCCCGAGAGGAGACTGGAGGAGAAGGGATTGCGGTGTGGCCATCCCCCCGGGGGGTGATTTCTCGCTTTCTGTCTCTCTGTCTCTCTCTATCTGTCTGGCGAGCGCACGCAGCCTATAGCAAAAACCTCTCAAAAAAAAAAGAGTAAACAGTCCTGAGAGCCAGCTCTCCAAGGAGTCCAGGGTATGAGCTCCGTGACATCTCCAGGCTACTCAGGGACCTTCGTCACTGCTGTACTACAAATGACAGGGCAGTGGGCCAGTGACCTTTTATAAGGGAAGATACTACTTACTGTTGTGCCATGAGGAGGGAAATAGCATGTGAAGAAAGGGAAACCAGGAAAGAGAGCTAATGAAGACTTTCAAAGGGACCAGCAGTTAGCGTAATGGCTATGTCGCTGGACTCTCATGTTGACCGCAGTTCAAGTTCCGGGCCCGGTGGCTTAAACTCACACTGGGTACGTGTGCGTGTGTGCCCAAGATCCCGAGAGGAGAATGGAGGAGAAGGGGTTGTGGCATGGCCATCCCCCCTGGGGGATGATTTCTTGCTTTCTGTCTCTCTCTGTCTGGCGAGAGCATGCGCCCTATAGCAAAATCTTCTGCAAAAAATAAATAAATAAAATAATAAAATAATAAAAATTTTAAAAAGACTCTCAAAGTTACATGACAGGCTGGAAAAGAGCAACAGTTTTGGCAAAGGATTCATTAACTTCCTGAATGACAGATCCTGGCTGGGCCTAGAAGGTCAAGTGGATATTAGGGCACATTCAGGCCACGTCTGAGTGGGAGTCACCCAGAAAGGGGACTCACCTCTGTGTCAGCTTTGCTCTTTGATGCTTTGGCTCTGAGAAGTGCCTTCAGCTTGTCTGTCACTGGGGTGAAGACACAGCAGAACCCAGAGAGCCCCAGCCTGTGCTCACACCCCAAGGAGCAGCTGGAGCCCCGCTCACCGGTGCCCACCTCCCAGTGCAGCCTGCCCAGCTCTCTGGATTCTCTTGCCCCTCTGCTGTCCTTGCCTCAGACAGCCCTTCTGGTATTTAATTTGCATACATCTTCGAAGTACACCTGTCTCTAGGGAAAAAAATAAAATCAAGAACTCCTCCTGGCCACCCATTTCCTGAAGCACAAAAAGGAAGCATTTCATAAGAGCTTCTTCAAGAAGACAACAGGAAGGGGTAGTGTCACTCTGGCTGGCAAGGGTAGCCACTGTGTTGTTTCACAGACACGGGAGATGAGGTGGCACTTGGCTGAGTTCCCAGCCAGGGACTGCACAGGCAGACCCCTGAGGACCCAGGCCTCCCTCTGGCCCACCCCTGATAAGCTACAGACCTCAGCCCCACAGGACAGGAGGGACAGGCCTAGGTGCATTGTCCCCATCCCCCCAGGAGGAGACTGAAGCCAGGGATGTGGAGAGGAGTCGCTTTGGTGGAGAGACAATCTTACACCCCATTTCCCTTGTTCATGCTTCTTTTCCCTCCAGGGATATATATATATTTTTAATGTGGCTACTCTTGAGTGATAAAGCCTTTATCAATTTAGCTTGCCCTCTTGCAGCCCAAGCCACTCTGTCCTTTGGCCTAGAAAGGCCAGGGAGGCTGCCAGCATCTCCGCCCTGTAGAGCTACAGAGGCCCCAGGCCCCTTCCTGTTTACTCTTGTTCTATAGACGCCACGCTGCAAGGCAGACGTGCAGGGACACCGCCTGAAGACCCAGCCTGTGGCTCAGCCGTGCTCGCTGTGAACAGCGGAGGTCCTGGCGGGCTGGGGGAAGCTTTGAGGCCTCTCTGCACAGCCCCTCCCATGGCAGGAGGTTCATGGTTTATGCACTTCTGGGAAAGTAGACGGTCCCCAGGTGGATGGAACACCTGTGTGTGAACCCGACGGCCCGTCTCATCCTGTCAGAGCTGCCTGTAGCTTGACCAGTGTAAGCTGGAGGTTGGCCATTGCTAGGAAGGCTGCCACTAACCACACAGAGAGGAACAAAAATTCTCAACCACAGCACTTAGGGCCCAGCCTGCTGGAGCTCTCGGCGAGATGTTGCAAGTTCCTAATCTGGACATAGAGACCAGGGTTGCATGGGCATCTTCTGGAATTCCAAGCTGGCTGTCACCTGCAAACATAGGCGCCCTGAGTCAGACCTCCTCCTTTCCCCACCCCACCCCACCCTGCCCCATTGAGGTTGTCAGAGCCTCAACAAAACCTCTGCCTTGGGTGGTGAGGCTTGGGCAGTTCAGCTGCCACCTCCCTATAAATGGCCCTGTAGCAGCTGTGTGGAGTGATCCACTTCCCTGGGGCGGAGCATGGTTCCTATTGCACACCATTATAAACTGATGTAACCACTTTTCAACAGACGCTGCCCATTACAGCAGCATGCTGCAATACCTCCTCTGCCTGTGCAGGAGGCCTGCTTATATCAGCAAAGACGTGCATCTTCCTGCCCAGTGTGTCACTCCACTGAGCCAGAAGTGGCTTTTGTCAGGACCACTGAGGTCTTTGAGTGGATGTGCTTTCCCCAAGATGCTAAACTAGTGGCTTTCAGTCTTGACTATACATTGTAACCATCTAAGATATTTTAAAATACTGATGTAGGGATCAGCAGATGGCATAATAGTTACATCGCTGGACTCCAATAGTTGACCATGGTTCAAGTCTCGGATGCAGTGGCTTAAAATTCACACTGGGCACATGTGCATGCATGCCCAAAATCCCAAGAGGAGAATGGAGGAGAAGAGATTGCAGTGTGGCCATCCTCTCTGGGGGTGGGTGATTTCTCACTTTCTGTCTGACTCTCCAGCAAGTGCATGAAACCTATAGAAAAAAATCTCTTTAAAAAACAAAAAACAAAACAGAACAAAAAAACAACCGATGCAGGAAGCTCACTCTCACCCCAAAGATACAGACTGAATGATACGGTTTTCAAAAAGTTAAGAAAAAAAAGTTGTGTGTGTGGTTTTCCCTTTTACTATAAGGCAGTATGAGCTTGAAGGAGAGAGAGAGAGAAATAAAGTGAGAAATCACCTCCCAGAGGAGATGGCCATACCAGAGTCTCTTCTCTTTCATTCTCCTCTCAGGATTTTGGGCACACCTGCACATGTGCCCAGTATGTTTCTCAAGCCACTGGCTCCAGAACTTGAACTGTGGAGTCAGCCATATAGAATCCAGCACCTTAACCTCCACACCTCCTGCTGGGCCCCAAATTTTATGTTGTTATTAAAGGATAGTTTACATGCTAAATCAAACCAAACCAAACCCCTAAGTGTAAAACTCAGCACATTGTCACAAAGTAAATTTATTCAGCATCTAGAATAAGAAACAGAATATCGTCATCAGCAACCCCTGATACCCCCTTCTGGTCACTACCCAGCTCTGGAGGCTAGCCATCATTCTGACTAGCCATCATTCATATCATATCTAATGGTAGAGATTCATTTTGCTTGCTTTAAGTTTTATATTATGTAAGTGGAATCAAACAGCATATATCCTTTGGAGTGGCTTCTTCTACTCAGGATTATGCTGTAAGATGACACATCCACATTGTTGCTGATATCGTAGTTTTTCCCTCCTATTGCTACAGGGTGCTCCACTGTATGACTAGTCCTCAGTTTATCCATTCTACTGTCGATGAAGATTAGGGGTTTTGTTTCTCATTTGGAGCTATCATGACTACGGCAGCTGTGAACGTCCCAGTGTGTTTTTATTCAGAGCACCTTTGCGTGTGTTTCTGGTGGATATGCGCTCAGCGTTGGAATTGCTGGGCAAGTATGGATAAGTGCATATTCAGCGTCAGTTCCTTGTGCCTAATCATTTCCCAGGTGGCTGTGCCAATTAACATCCACACCCGCGATGCACGAGCGCCTGGGTTGCTTCACATCTTTGCCCACAGTTGGTATTTCCCCCCATGTTCACGTTAGCCGTTGTGGTACTGTGGAGCGGCATCACAGTGTGGTTTTATTCCGCATCTCCCTGATGACTAATTCTGTGGGACACCTTTCGTATGTTTGTTCGCCACTCAACTCCTCTGTTTGCAGTGCGCCTGTTGAAGTATTTGGACATGAGTGTGTGTATATATATATACACACACACATACATATTTTTTTTCCTTTGGAGAGGTTTTTGCTATAGGGCATGTGCGCTTGCCAGACAGACAGAGAGAGACAGAGAGACAGAGAGTAAGAAATCACCCCCCAGGGGGGATGGCCATGCCGCAATCCCTTCTCTTCCATTCTCCTCTCGGGATCTTGGGCACACACGCACACGCACCCGGCGTGAGTTTTAAGCCACTGGGTCCGGGACGCGAACCACGATTGACTACGTGGGAGTCCAGCGACATAGCCATTATGCTAACTGCTGGTCCCCAGACATGACTATATTTTAAAAGCTCTAAGGTAACTCTAATGTATAGCCTAAGTTGAAGATGAATGAACTAAGCCACAAATTCGGATCTGTTCCTCCCTTTCTCTATGTTCTGACCTTGAACTTAGAGCATTTTGGATCTGAAGGGACCTTGTGGACCTGGGGGAAACGATCTTCAATCCCACTGAGATGAACTGACCAAGAAGAAGCAAGAGACTGGAGCTGGCAGTTGAGGGTATTTAGGGATGTGGCCATTTCAGAAGGGTCCAAGGCGGGCCTGTGGTATCCACAGCTGCCACAGACATTTCCTGGCCACAAGAATGACCCCTTTCTGGTCCCCCTTGGGCCCTAGGCAATCATGTAGAGGAAGTGGAGGGCCCCTTGCCAGGGACTTCCCAGTTTCTAGGCCGGTGTGAATGGGACACAGCTCACTGCAGGGACAGGGACGGGGTGGTGGGTTGTAGTCAGGCTAGGGACAATGGAGCATGTGCCCAGGGACCTTAGTGGGGCTGAGGGGTCAGAGAACAGCCAGTGGGGCTCTCCCATGTGGGTCCCAGTCTGGCCTGCTCTTGAATTCTGTGGGTTTGCCTGTGGGTCCCTGTAGTATCCTGGCTGTAATGGCCTCCTCTGTCCTCTGCTCTAGATTCTGCCCCCCATCTTGAGGACCCTGCTCCAGGGCCTTTCCTGGCCACTCCACATTGCCTTGCCCCCTCACTCTTCTGAGGTTGGCAGCACTTAAAGTGAAAGCATGTGCTGGGACCAGCAGTTAGCGTAATGGCTATGTTGCTGGACTCCCATGTAGCCGACTGCGGTTCGAGTCCCAGACCCAGTGGCTTAAATTCACACTGGGTGCGTGTGCGTGCATGCCCAAGATCCTGAGAGGAGAATGGAGGAGAAGGGATTGC
>NW_006204205.1:4044324-4055121 GCF_000334495.1 Tupaia belangeri chinensis | reverse complement strand
GGGGGGTGCAAGCGGGCCCTCCCCCCGGGGGGGGGGGGGGGTGATTTCTTGCTTTCTGTCTCTCTGTCTCTGTCCTTCCGGCAAGCACATGCGCCCTGTAGCCGAAAACCTCTCAAAACAATAAAGCATGTGCCTGGGCTCTGGCTGACATGCTGCCTTGACTGAGCCCCCATTGCTACATCTTGTGCATCTCATCCACGCCTCTGGGCTGTGACCTCATCTCAGGGAATGCCAGGTACGTCTCCGCGCTCCCCACAGTGAGTCAAGTGCCATTTGGTAACTCAGTGAAGACATCTTTTAACTTGAGAAGAAAAATACAGTGAATATACATACAGTGCAGAGTCAGCATCGTCCTTCCTTCAGGTTTGAGCTGTTCAGGGGTCAAGCCAAGCTGCCCTGTGTGGGCTCTGTGTCAGCACACGGGCCACACTCAGAGTTGGCAAGGCATGCTGTGCGATGAGGCTGGAGTTGGACCGCCAGCTAGGCGCTGGGATACCAGTCCTTGGACTGGGTGTCATGAGACCTTGCAGGCAGAGCCACAGTGGGCTGTGAACACCCTGGGGGAATTTTCCTCAGTGCCTAGAGCTCTTTGGGAGGAGCCAGGTCCTCCACACCCATCCCATGAGCTCTTGGAAAAGAGCAGAGTCCACCTCTGTCAGCTGAAGACCTGCCAATAGAATGCCGTGAGATGAAGGGCAAGGAGACACAGCAGCAAAGCTGATATTTTTGAGCCTAGTGGCCACAGAGCCAACCCTGGACTCTGGGTATGTCATGTCCCATGAATCCAGGCCCATCTTGGAAACTGCTCTAGGCATGGAACCCTCCGTGTCTGATAGTCCAAGTGCAGATGTTGGGGTTCCCCTGACGGGCCCAAACGATAGCCTGTACCAACCAGTGAACGAGTGCTGTCTGCACCTAGAATAATAGGAAGAATGCTCCCTCCAGAAATTTAGGAGAACTCTAGCTTCACATTCTTGCCAACAATTGATATTTTCTGCCTTTTTCACATTGGCCATGTGAGTCTCAGAAAAAGAGAGACTCCTCCGTCCATGGGCCTGCTTCCCAGCCTTTCTCCTTCCTTCCGGGGCTGCTCCCCAGCCATCCTGTCCTTCCACTCTCTAGACCTGGGTCCTCCAAGGCCCCTTCACTGGCTGCCACCATGCTGTCCACCTCTCACAGTCAAGACTCTGGAAAGAGACATCTCTCTCCTTCTCATCATCCACTCATTTATTCGGCAAGTGTTTATTTTACAGTTACCTGTGCCAGGCATGGTGGGGAGTCAACAATGAAGGAGACCACCAGTACCACTCTCATGTAGCTTGTAATCAAGTAAGGAAGACAGGCTTATTCTTATTGATTCTTCTTCTTCTTCTTCTTCTTCTTCTTAAGAGAGATTTTTGCTATAGGACACGTGTGCTCGCCAGAGAGATAAAGATAGACAGAAAGGAGAATCCCCCAGGGAGGATGGCCACACCACAATCTCTTCTCCTCCATTCTCCTCTCAGGATCTTGGGCACGCACGCACACATGCCCAGCATGAGGTTTAAGCCACCGGGTCTAGGACTTGTACCACGGTTGACTATGTGAGAGTCCAGCAACATAGCCATTATACCATCTACTGGTCCCAAGATAAGTATATTAACACCTGCTTCTGTAATGGCCATTGTGATATGTGCTGCCACAGCCCAAAGGCATAGCCAGTTCCTTCCTCTGCACTTGGGCACCTGCAAACATCTGCTTATTCTTTGGGCATGAGCTCACATGCGACCTTATCTGTGCCACCTCCCCAATACTGCACCCATACAACAGGGTACCCATCTGACCCAACAGCCCTTGAGTCTAACTGCTCCCCACAAAGGCTAAAACGGGCCACACTCATCTCAGAGCTCCCTACTTCGCCTGGAGCCCAGCCTGGTGAGTGCTCAGTAGATGAATGAAAGACCCTGCAAGACCGATCTCACCTGCGTGAACATCTCCAGGGTCCAAGAATTCACCACGTTCTTCTTTTTCTAGATAGCCTTTTGTTTCTTTTCCACATTATAGAAGGTATTTGGTTTAGGGCACAACAATGTGAATATACTTTGTACTGTACTGTATGAGGTGGTAAATTTTATGTATTTTACCACAATTTAAAAGAAATAATGCAAAGAATAAGTACTAAAAAGGAGAAGAGGAAGGAAGATCCATGTTATTGAGAGATAAGGGACAAGGTATTTGATTCATATAGAATTAGATTTTTAATAACTAATTTGGATTAAGGAAATATGACTCAGAACCACAGTAAGATACCACTTCATATCCTTTAGGATGGCTGTTATATTATAAAAAAAAAAAGGAACAAAAACAAAACACAGACACAGAAAATAACAAGCATTGGCAAGGATGTGGAAAACTTGGGACCCTTGTGAATTGCTAGTGGGATTGTAAAATGGTGCAGCTACTGTGGAAAACAATGTTGCAGACCCTCAAGAAATTAGGGAAGAAACTCTATCTGATACAAGATTGTGAAATTCTCTGTTGAAAATGATATTTATGGTAATATTCTTTATTTGATTGTCACATACTGCATGCATGCCTTGAAAAACGTATTATTAGGGCCAGCAAGTAGCACAGTGGTAGAGGCATGGGACTTTCACATAGTCTACTGCAGTTTGAGTCCCAGACCTGGCAGCTTTAAAATCACACCAGGCACCTGTGCATGTATGCCCAAAATCCCAGGAGGAAAATGGAGGAGAAGGGATTGTGGAGTGGCCTTCCCCACAGGGGTGATTTCTCACTTTCCCTCTCACATGCCCTATGACAAAAACCTTAAAGTAAAAGAAAGAAGAATACATTGTGTGCTATAGAGAGGTAAAAGGAATGTAAATAACAAATCATAATTTTTTTTTAAATGAAAAGACAAAAAACAAATGAATTATTGTATGACCCAGCCATCTGGCTTCTAGAATATACGCAAAAGAATTCAAAGCAATATTAGTCACAGTCACCAGAGTGTAAACAATGCAAATGTCCATTGATAGATGAATGAATAAACAAAATGTGGCATATACATACAGAATATTATTCAGCCTTAAAAAGGAATGAAATTCTGTCACATTCTGTAGCATGGATGGATCTTAAAAACATTATGTTGGGGCCAGCTTGTAGACTTCCACATGGACAACTGTGGTTTGAGTCCCAGATCTGGCAGCTGGCTTTTTTACTTCCTTTCTCTCTCTGTCTCTCTCTGGTGCACACATACCCTATAGCAAATTAAACATAATAATAAATAAAATTAAATAAATAATTCTTTTTAAAAATTATGCTAAGTAAATAAGCCAGTCACAAAAGGACAAGTATTATTTGACTCCACCTATATGAGATACACAGACTAGTCGAATTCATAGAGACAGGAAGTAGGATGGTGTTGCCAGGGAGCTGGAAGGAGGGGGCAGAGGGTGTTAGTGTTTAATGGACCCAGAGTTTACGTTGAAGATGAGAAAGTTCGAGAGGGAAATGGAGGTGATGGCTGCCCGACAGTGTGACTGTACTGAGTGCTACAGAATTGTACATTTAAGAGATTAAGATGGTACATTTGGTGTATATTTCACCATAATAAAAAAAAATAGCTTGGCTATTTCACAGAGTTTGAGAAAAAATAAGCACAAAAGGAAAAAAATTATAATCATTCACAAATACCAGGTAGAGAACGCCACTGTTAAAATTTCAGTGTCCATCTTTCCATTCTTTGCTTGTGCTTCTCTCTCTCAAAAACATTCACGTGCATGCATGCATTCGTGTGTGATTTATGTGTATACATATATTGTGGTGTGTGTGTGGTACATGTATGTTGTATGTGCGTACATGTGAGTTATATTTGGATGTGTGTGCAACTGTGTAGAATATGCATGCCTGTGTGTGTAGTGTCATGGGTACACATGTGTGCATATGTATGTGTTTGTGCTGTGTGTACATGTGTGTGTGTGTACATTGATGTATGTGCGTATATGTATACCTGGTGTGTGTGTGCATGTGTGGGTGTGTATCTGTGATGTGGTGTGTGTGAATGTGTGTGTGTCTCCCTGTTGGCCTTACAAGAAAGAGTCTCCCCATGTCTCCCTGGGCCATTCCCACTGTGCTGCTTTCTCTCTTGGAGCCATCCGGAGCCTTCTGTCCCTGTTCTGGATATCAGGCCTTTGAATAATTTGGCAGTGCACCCTCAGAGCTGCACTGCCCTGAAAAATGTTCGTTTCTTTTATGTATCTAAAAGCGGGGGATCCAGAGCAGGCCCAGCAGTTCATCGGAAGGAGTTCTTAGCTGTGCCACCTGGGCGTGTCGGCTCTCTGGACGCTGTTGGTCTGGGCTGTGTGAGGTTCAGGTCACCTCCATGCTGCCTTGGTCCCTTGCTTCTTGGAGGTAGTGCCAGGTCTCACATTGTCCCTGCTGACCCTAGCACTTAGATCCTGCTTCTCCAGCCTCTCCAAACCCAGCAGCCTCATGTTCCAAGAGCAGAGCCACCCCCTCCACTGTGGCTGAGAGAGAAGTGAGGGCCCCATAGCCTGAGCCCGCTGCTGGGCCCTGGGGAGGAGCCTCTATCTCTCCCACAGGAAGTGTGGCACCTCCTTGTCTCAGACTCCCTCTGCCCTGTAGCCATATAAGCCAGGCCATGAGAAGTAGTGGCTCCCTCCACTACGGGACTCTTTGGGTCCTGGGGCCACTCCTGCTTCCACTACCATGGGCCTGGCCTCAGAGCCCCCTGGCAGCGGTTAGACTCCATAGAGTACCCCTGAGCCCTCACACTTGGGCCCAGCTATAGCCTCCTTCCCCAGCTTTGCCACCTGGTTTAGGAGCCAGGGCATTGCCAGCTTCACTGGCAGGAGAGGTGGAGAAGCAAGAGGCCATAGGCACTCAGGCGGCTGAGGTTCATGTCTCTGTCACTGATTAAAGACGGACGGTGCTTTCATTTGCCCCCAAATTCAGCCAGATACCCAGCTCTTCTCCCCTGGCTCTGAGGCTTCCACAGAAGAGTTTATTTAAGATTGCAGCTAGGACCTTTACAGCCCAGTCCTGAAAAGATTATCTTTTTATTGCAACTTTTATTAATGATTGATCAAAAACTGATACTAGAAACACTGAAGAGCAAATTTGCCCTAGAGATTAGGAAAGGTCTACATCTGCCAGGCTTGAGGACCTGCCCACCTGCTCTCTGTGAGGTCAAACCAGGGCAAGGATACATTGGAAGACCCAGCCCCCACATGCTCTCACACATGCGCACACACGTGCACACAGAGAAGAGGGAAAAATTCGTATGTCCTTAAATCCTTTTGAAATTAGGCTATCAATTGCAAATAAATGGAGCAATGGACAGAGGAGAAGGATCTAAGAGCTTTTAATAGATTTTTTCTTTCTTGTTTTGTTTCCATTACTGCCTGCTGCAAATTAGCAGCTTATAGGGAACTCTAGAGTGTGGGGGAAGAGACGCTTATGTGAGGACCACAGTCTGGGCTCCTGCAGCCCTCAGGTCCTGGAGAACTGACATCTGAGATGCAGGCCAGGGGGACAGAGGCAGGGGCTGCCAAAGGGAAGCCTCAGCATTTCACAAACATTCTCCAGGCCCTGCCTCAGGTGTGCTCCTGCTGTTTAATGATCTCTGAGGCCAGGTCCATAGGCCACCTCCGAACCACCAAAGGGCATAAACCTATGGCCTCAGAGAATGGAGAGCCAGGAATCTGCAGTGAACAATCTCCCCACAGAGGGTTTTGCCAGCTCCCTTCCGCAAGCCCTGGGGGAGCAGGGCGCTGGCCAGATGCCTTTTCCTTCCCTCACCTCCTCCATGGTGCCCTGGGGAAGGGAAAAAGGACAGAGCTGCTTCTAAATGGAAACTGGAAACTGGAAAATGAAACTGGAAATCACAGCCTGGCAGCTTTGGTGCTGGGTTTTCTTTTCCAGTCCCCGAGGGAGAAAGCAGCAGAGGCAGGAGAAGCGAGTCCAGAGAGGGCAGTGCTGGCGTCCCATTGGTCTACAGAGGGCATGGAGGGGCCGCAGCGCCACATCAGCTTCTTCTGAGGCCCTGTTCTGCTGTCAGCCCGGGAGGGTTTCCTCTAGGAACAGCTCGTCCCGTGCTGATGCAGAAAACTTCTCCATGGTACCTGAGGAGGGGTCCAGCTGTCGGTTAGTCTGGGCCATTTCATCCTGGCTGCCTTCACCCCCTGGGCCTGCTGGGCTCCCCACATGCACACTTGGGACTTTGATTTGGAAAGGAGGTGCTTTTTCAAACAGTTCTAATGTAACTGTGGATCAAAGATCAAAAAACCCAAGACTCCCTTGCCTGCTAGTCGCACCCCACCCCAATACACACGCGGCGAAGGCCACTGCCAGCACAGGCACGCTTTGGGCTACTTTGACGGCACCAGCAGGGCAGCCTTCACCAAAGCAGCAGGATTCCTGAGGGGACTGGCCTGCAGAGAGCCGAGAGCTGTCCCTACCTGCTGATCCCACCCTGCCCTGTGCCTCAGCTGAAGTCTCTCCCTCAGGGTGCAATTGCCTGTTCCATGCACTCCTTCTTGGACTAAGACCCTCTACTAGCTCCGGCGTGGTCAGATAGAGCTGTGCGTCTAACGTCTGCCTCCCACACGGAGCTAATTGAATGAGGCCTGGAATCGGGTCCGTGTTGTTCGCTGTGTGTCCCCAATGCCTGGAGCAGTGCCCGACTTGTGCAGGTGTTCAGTAAAAGAGGGCAGGCCCGAAGGGCCCCAGCTATGTGGCATTTCAGATGCCACTGCCCACAGCTCCAAGCCCCCAGCCCAGGGGGTGCTCTGTGGTCCCCACGTGTGCAGGCAGTTCTAAAGAGCTGTGGCTTAACCAGGGGGCAGGTGAGGTAGCTGGGATGGGTATGAGTCTCTGTGCACACCCTTCACAGCCCTGGCTTTGCTCCCCTCCCTGAATGGATGGGCTTCACGTCACCTCTTCCAGATAGGCAGGAACTCTTGGCTCCTGGGCCACCCAAGGAAAGAAAAGCCACTTTTTGCTTGTGGGTCAAGAGGGGACAAGCTGGGTATAGGGACAAGACAATGACTTTTAAAAGAGGAAGCAGGAGACTGGATAGTGACATGGCAGTAACTCGGTGATCCAGGAGGCTGCCCCACATGGCAAGGTCCCTGGCGCGTGTCCGGAGACCTCCCTGAGTGTACCAGGCACACACATGCCCCTGATCTGAGGTTGCCTGAAGCCGGGAGTGGATCACACTGTGAAGACCCTTTTGGGGTACCTGTCTCTGTCTATCTGTCTCTATTTTTCCTGCTTATGAAAGAAAGAACTTTAAAACTTTTTTTAAAAAGAAGTTGGGGTCAGGGGAGATAGTTGAAGGATATTGGAGGCAGTCCTCTAGGAGATGTGGACCAAGGAAGCAAGCCTGACTTCAGCCTCACATCACCCTTCGAGTCTTCTCAGCCTCACTCTCTCAGCTGTCAGGGCTTGTTCTCGTGGGTGTGCCGTAGAAGGCAATAGGACAGAAGATAATGGACAGACTGTGGAACTGAGCTGCCTGGGATAAAACCCCAGCTTTGTGATGCCCCGTCTGTGTGTCCATGAGCTAACTACTGAACTTCGCTTTGCCTCATTTCTTCCCTTCTGTAAAATGGGAGCAATTACAGTGAGTTCTTCGAGTTAATTCCTGTTCCTGACACATGGCGAGGGCTCAGTCCTGAAGGGGCTGGACTGCAGAGGCAGGGGCCTCGGTAGCTGTGATCGAAGTCCTCGGTACCCAGTATTATCTCAGCCGGGGTCGTGATCCAACAAGGTGGCAAACGGGAGCCCGGCTCCCAGACTTGGGGGTGCTGTGGGAACGTGAGGCGATGGGGGCTATTATTTTGGAAATATTGAAGGCCTAGCTTCCCGTCCACATTTGTCTGGGGTGGGACAACAGTTCTACTTATTTCATGTTAGATGGGAAGATGCGTCAAAGGGAGGTGAAAAACTGAAACCGCCAGCCGTTTGAGCTGCAGGCTGCACCAGAGCAGTGTGACCGACGCAGATGGCAAGAGCACCGGGCAGCCACTTCCTCCTGCGTGCCATGCATCTTCCTCACACCAGCCAGCTTCCCAAGGCTGCAGGAAGTGGGGCCAGAACAGCCCTCCGGGTGTGTGTGGTGGGGCCTGAGCAGGGGCTGGCAGCTGTGAGGGTGAGAACAGAAGTCTGCAAGGTCCCTGCTGGGTCCTGGAGCCACCAGTGCCAGAGTCCCTGCCCGGGCCTGCCCAGGACCAGCCTGCAGCAGACTCACACTCAGGCCGGTCTCCCTGGACGTTGTGAGCCATCGTACCAAAGGCTCAAGCCCAAGAAGCAAGCTGGAGCATGGAGCCGAATCTTTTCTCAAAGGAAATGCAGTTGTGGTTTTGAGACGTTCATATTTCACAGCTGTGGTTGGCGTTTCCCAGGGTTCTCAGAGGTGAATGCAGGGTCAGCTCCATGTCGCCAAATAAGGTTCACAGTGACCTTAGCAACAGACTTCACTGCCCATTGGCTGCCACTGTCACCGCCTGCCAGTGCGGCCTCCCGAAGGCCAATGCTCAAGCCGAGCTGCAGCTTCCACATGTGCAGAGGTTCAGAGCCTCTGCCGGAAGCCACTGCCCTGGGGAGCAGCCACAGATAGGTAGAGAGCCAGGACAAAGGTGGACCAGGTTGTGGGCAGGACTGCCCAGGTGCCCGAGTTTCAGAGTCCACCTGGCCAGCACTCCACCAACTGAGTGCTCACACGGCCCCAGACCAGCACTGCCAGCTTCACGACTGGTCTTCGCTTGCAGGACTAGACCCCACCCCCATGCACGGGCTGTCAGCCTCGGGCTCAGTAATAGTTACTGTCTCACAGTTCTGCTCATTTTAATCCCGCCGGTTCCTCCTTCGTGCCAGGAACTGGATGAATGTCCTTCTGCACAGTTTGTCTTTTAACTTCCTTGACAGCCCTGGGAACCAGTTAGCATTTTAAAGATGTGGAAACTGAGGCCGGGAAAGTCAGGTAACTTATGAGTGTGCCTGAGGTTGTACTACAAAGCGAGGAAGCCACGATTTAAACCCGGCGGGTCCGGATTCCACGCTGTTCACCATGGTGCTCTATTACCAGCCACTCCGCTCCTATCTCTGCAGCTCCGCGTTTTCGTTTTGTGACATGGGGATGATGACACTTACACTTCATGGGGTTGGCATGGAGTGACTTATACCTTGGGACCCCAGTGCACGGTGGCAGCCTGTTCAGTAGCACCCTTTGCAGCTGTGGCCTCGGCGCCTTCAAGGCATGCTCCACGAACAGCTCGCACGTTCCTCTCCCACAGAGCGTGCTGGTGAAACAGTGAGGTTTGGGGACCGACTTCTCTGCGGCCCTCGTATTTGGTTTCCACTTCCTCTTTCTCGACCTCCTCCCATCCCCACCCAACTGTATCACTGAGGTAAGGGAGGCCAGAGAGCAGCCTACTACTGCGGGGCCCCAGCCTACGGGTGCCCAGAGAGCAGCCTGCTACCGCGAGGCCCAGCCACAGGTGCCAGAGGGGACAAGGCTGGCTGAGCTAGAGGGGACAATGTTCTGAAGACAGAGGGTGGGAAGGTCCAACTTGTAAGGGTAACCATACCTCATTTCCTCTACCCCGGATGACCCTGGGGTTACTCTCCCCCTCTGAGCCGCAGTTATCTTACCAGGGACGTGGCGTTAGTGTCACAGCACCGTTTCCCTGAGGAATATTTTCAGGATTTAGAAGTATGTCAGGGGCCAGCAGGTGGTGTGGTAATTAAGGTGGCTGGACTCCCACGTGGCTGACAGCGATTTGAGTCCCAGACCTAGGGGCTTGCCTTTTCACTTTCCTTCTTTCTCTCTTTGTGTCTCTCTGGTCACCTTAAAAAAAATGAAATAAAATAATGACGTTGAATAAAATTAAATAAGTCTTTTTTAAAAAGTACCTAAGTGATCTGGGAAAGATGAAAATATGAACCAGAAGTCCCACTCCTCAGAACCCATTCTAACCACGCTCATCCCCTTGAGCACCAGAATAGTCACAGGGCACGAGGAAGAACCCAAATGTCCGTCACCAGTAGAGAGTACAAGCAAGTAAGTCATGCAGTACTCCTGCAGTGACGTGCAGGAACCATCGGGTCTTCAGGAAAGCCATGACACATGTTTGCACAGAGAAACAGAAAAATACGTCCTGACTTTTCTGACAGCCTAATATAACACGATCATATCGGATAATAATACCATAATGATGAACAAGTTGTCAGCATAATGTTGAGCAAAACACACAGAAGATAGATACTATGTCATTCCTTTCATAATAATGTTAACAGCTGGGCCAGCAGGTGGCATGGTGGTTAAAGCACTAGACTGTTACATGGCTGACTGTGATTCAAGTCCTGGACCTGGCGGCTTGCTTCTCTCTCTCTCTCTCTCTCTCTCTCTCGTAAATGCACATGCCATATAGGAAATTAAATACTAACAATAAAAAAATTAAATAATTCTTTAAAATTAAAAATAAAGAAAAAAAGTTTAATGGCTGACAAAATAAGACTGTATTATGAAGGATATGTGCAAAGGAGGGGAAACTATAAAAAGTACAGAAATAACCACAAATGTCTATTTAGTCATGACCACAGGGGAGGGTTAGGATAGGTGCCTATGGGGGGCTTTGGGGGTTCTAATGTTTTATCTCTCGACCTGGGTGGTGGTTATATAGGTATTTGCCTTATGACTATTTGTTAAACTGAACATATGTTTGTGTATTTTTCTCTATAATTCATGCTTCACAAAGATTAAAAAAAAAAAAAAAACACATTTGCAGG
>NW_006204205.1:4039794-4044225 GCF_000334495.1 Tupaia belangeri chinensis | reverse complement strand
TGCTGGACCCCAGCTGTTACTGCACATTGAGGGGCCTTGGAGGGAACGGAAGTAAGAACCACCACGGATTTTAAGATGGGACACTTTCTGAGATGTCACAGCAGCCAGGGAAGATCACCCAGGGTTGTGGGAGCCGACTGGAAGAAAGCCAAGGCCTGCCTGGATTGCAGGGAATGTGATGGGACAGAGGGACACATGTGATGACTGCCTGGGACCCAACCCCACTGGACTCCTGTACAGCACTGATTCATCCGGAGCTCCTTTCCCAGGGCCCCTCTCTTTAGGGGTGCCTGTACTTGATGATCTGCCCTATGCCTGGACCTGCAGATACAAAGAGGACAGTGGCCTCCCGCCGTGGCTGAGACAGGAGCCTGCAGGATGCCTGTGAAGGAGTCTGAAGCCACAGGATGACACTCTCCTGACCACTCCCCTCCAGGACTGATGTTCTTCAAAGGGACGGCCCCTGCTTTATTGGCCTTATTTCCCCAGCCTGGAATGGGCCCTGGATCACAGTTAATAAACATGCGTCGAGTGAGCAAGTGTGTCGAGTGTGTGCTGTGGAGAGTGAGGGCTCACGAGGACCCTGTTGGAGAGGCTGCCCACCTGCTTCCCTGCAGGGCCAGGCTCATTGCCAGACAGCCCTGCCGGCTGAGCAGGCTTCCTGGGGGTGCCAGGGCAACTGCCCACGGGCTCTTCTTACAAGGGCAGCCCCGTCAGGTGTTAAAGATGACCCTCCTTTCTGTTCTCCAGACTAAACATGACCAGATTGGCTTCAATGGCTCCTCATCTTTTGGCTCTCAGCATGCTGGTCGTCCAGTCTGGAGAAGCAACGAAAGTGTCCAGATGGGGTCTGAATGGGCAGAACCGTGGATGCAGGTGGGAAAGTTGGGTGTGCACTCTTTGGCAGTTGGTGTATTGGAGTTGTAGTGGTGGCAGTTGCGGGCATGGCCTCCAGCCCTGTAGGAAGGTACATGTTTCTGGTATTCTCACAGTCTTTTTGTGGGGGGCAGGAGAGGTTTTTGCTATAGGGCATGTGCACTCGTCAGAAAGGTAAAGAAAGAGAGACAGAAAGCGAGAAATCACCCCCCAGAGAAGATGGCCACGCCGCAATCCCTTCTCCTCCATTCTCCTCTCGGGATCCTGAGCACGCACGCACACGCACCCGGCATGAATTTTAAGCCACCAGGTCTGGGATGTGAACCGCGGTCGGCTACATGGGAATCCAGCAACATAGACATTACGCCAACTGCTGGTCCTGGTATTCTCAGTCTTTACACAGACACTGATTTGGGGTAGAACCCCACCTTGTAGCTCTGTTCAGTAGTGTTATAGTTCTCAGCTCTCCTGGAAATTCCCCGAGGCAGCTGGGTTGTGATAGCCCCTCCATAAATGGTAGCTGATATTATTCACTTCATTGTTTGATGATTGAAACCGATAGTCATTCATGTTATTTAATGAGCATGCACTATGTGCCAGAAACTGCTAGGCACCAGAACACAGAAGGGCCCAGGATAGACCTGTCCCTTCTCACCCCCACCCTCAGAGCACCCAGACACTGGGGAGGCTCGCTGATGGAATGATAGACCCTGCTTGAGCTCACTGTGATTAACACCTCCACCGCCAGACGTCATGGGGTACCTCGTGTGTTCAACTCAGAACACCCCCTTCCTGCCCTCAGGTACTTGAATGTGAGAGTTGTTGACAAGGCCCTACTGCAGGAGACCACAAACACGCGGACTTGGAGTGAACTGACTAGGGTGAATCAAGTCCTAGCTCTGCCATAAACCCGCTGTGAAACCCCGGCGAGTCGCTGTCCTCTCCAAGCCTCCGTTATGTTCTCAGTGAAACGGTGTGAGCAGCATAGCTTTCAAAGGCCTGAGAGGCTCACAAGGGCTTGCCAGACCGCACAGCTCCAAGGGACACGATTCACATTTTGGTCTATGCAGCCTCTGGTGGCCCAGGATTAAATGCGAGTGTTTCTGTAGTGTGACCTGGAGTTAACGGTCAGCACGTGTCAGCTACTGTTAAGCATGAGTTAGGGGGAAGCAGCAGTCCGGACAGGTCAGCTGGCTGGAGGTGGTCTGGCCAGGCTTTGTTCTTCAAGGAAGGGCAGGACTCTGAGGAGTGCGGACTATAATAACGGCAAAGGCCGGGAGGAGCGACTCCAGGGCACGTCTGGAAGAAGCGAGACTGGTGAGGAAGGTGCTCAGCAATGCTGAGGCCTAAGTCAGGAGCTTGACCTTTCTCTCTAGGCACAGAGCAGGGGTGGATGAGACCCGTGTGAATCTGTCATTACTGAGCTGCAAAGGGTCCTAGAGAGCGTCTTTGTCCAGCAGCTTGTCTTGCCAAACAAACAGGCCAGGGAGGGAAAGTACTGAGTCTCCACAGTCACACAGCAAGGACCAGGCCGGGGCAGGACCCCCACCTGCATAGCACCCAGCTGAAATGACTCCTCCAGCCCCCTTTGTGGCCCCACAGAAGGAAGTCACATATGTCTATGAGTTTTTTTCTGATTATAAAAGTCCGCATAGGTCATTCTGGAGCATTTTTTAAACTATAGAAATATAAGAAAGAAACTATGCTCACCTTAACCTCACCGTCCTAAGACAATCACTGTACTGTGCTGGATTTCCTCCACGTGTCTCCCCCACAAAGTGATGCGTTATAGTCGTTAGATTGGAATCCTAGTGTGTCTGGTTTCGTGTTGCACCTTTCCCCTGTAAAGTTTTGTTTTATGAGAAAGAGGGACTGTTTTAACGTAGAAGAATCTCTAGAGGCGCTGGCAGGTGGCATGGTAGTTAAGGCACTGGACTCCCACGTGGCTGACTGTGGTTCAAGTCCTGGACCTGGCAGCTTGCTTTCTCACTTTCTCTCTCTCTCTCTCTGGTCTAATTAAAGTAATAATAATAATAAAATTGAATAAAATAATTCTTTTTTAAAATGAATTCTAAAAATAAACATAACCAAAGGGACCAGCAGTTGGCATAATGACTGTGTCACTGGGCTCCCATGTGGTCAACATTGGTTTGAGTCCCGGACCCCAGTGGCTTAAAACTCACACTGGGCACGTGTGTGTGTGTGTGTGTGTGTGTGCCTAAGATCCAGGAGGAGAATGGAGGAGAAGGGATTGTGGTGTGGCCATCCCCCCAGGGGATTTCTCGCTTTCTGTCTCTCTCTTTCTTGCAAGCTCACATGCCCGATAGCAAAACCCTCTCCCCCCCCCAAAAAAAAAAAAGAATTAAAAAAAGAAGAAGAATCTTTAGAAAACATTTTCCCCTAAAAAAAAAAAAAAAGGTGCAAAGCCCCAGTGGCAGTGTTTGGTAGGACATCCTGCAGGGTGGCTGTCGCACATCCACTTCCGGTGTGAGCCAAGGCGGCTGTGGCGGGTCCTCTTCTCATCTGGTCAGGCTGCAGCCTCTGCCCACGGGTAAGACAGGGTTTTGATGAGTCTGCAGTCAGCTTTCCTTCACAAGCACAGGACGCTGCCCCTCCCCCCCATCGAAAGGCATGTCAGGTCAGATGGTGTTTCTCAAACTGCGGCCCAGGGCTTTTTCCCGTGCTATCTCACCCCAGACTCACACACACCTGGTGAGGCAAGGAGAACAAACGCGGTTCTAGCCATCTTGCCAATGAAAAGCTGAGCCTGCCAGCTGTCTGGTGGCTTATTTAAGGCTACACAGCTAATAAGTGGCAAAGCAGGGTGCGCACAGATTAGCTGGCCTCCGATTCAGTGACAGTATTCCCTTTGCGCTTTCTCCCTCTAGTCCTATTGGGCTGTCTGAAAAGCCATGACACATTTTTGCATAGGAAAACATGGAAACATGCCATGACTTTCCTGACGACCTGAGAGATTTTCCTCTGCCAAACTGGATCCCCTTAGCAAGGCATGAACCGAGAGTGTTGGGAGTATCGTAAGTGTGTGGAGGAGCCCCGAGCTCCACCCTGGTAGTCTTGGGTCAGGCCCTGCAGGCTCTCACAGGCTGGCCTGGGCAGCCTGACCGCAGGGCAGCTCCTCCAGGCTGACTAAGATCCAGCACCTCAACTCATGGGGGTTTGGAGTGCGTTGAAGGAGACAGCTGTTTCTTATGGAGATGCCCAGCAGAGGCCCTGTTCTCAAGGGCATTCTTCTTGACCTAACCAGACCATGGAGATGCACTCCCTGGCCAGAGTTCCAGAGTCTCAGCTCTTCCTAGTTGGAAGAAGGGCTTTTTTTTTTTTTTTCACAGAGAGGCTGTAGGGCCCTTGAGGCTGACTCGAACCAAGGCACAAGGACTTGGGGCATCCTCCGGACGGCTCTCCAGTGCATTCATTTCTTACCAGTGCTCTAAGTTACCGTGAAATTAGTTGACAGCAATTGGTTATCTTTAGTTCTGGAGACCAGAAGGTCAGAAGTCCAAAAATGGTCTCACTGGACCACACTGCAGGTGTCAG
>NW_006204205.1:4035140-4039771 GCF_000334495.1 Tupaia belangeri chinensis | reverse complement strand
CATTCCTTTCTAGCAGCTCGGGGATCCCCAAGTTCCTGCCTATTCCAGCTTTGAGAGGCCTCCAGCATCCCTTGGTGTGTGACTCCTTCCTCCATCTTTAAAGCCGCCAATGGCTGGTCAAGTTTTTCACAAAGTGCCATCTCTCTGTTTCAGACTCTTGAGCCTCCCTCTCCCCCATTGGAAGACCCTGGTTTATCACTTTGCCCACCCGAATAATCGAGATAATTTGTCTATTTTTCAAGTGAGCTGATTAGCAGCCTTCGTTCGTCAGCACCCTTAATTCATTTGCCATGGAATATACTCACAAGAGCCACACTTCAGGACGTGGGCATCTTTACTCCGCTGCCTACTAGCACTCTGCCTGCCATATCCAGCTTCTCCTGCAGGTTCCCTGGGTCCTATCCTCAAATATAGATAGCAGGGTGGTCCAGACCCCAGTCCAGATGTGCCCACCAGGGTCAGAAACATGCTTTCTGCCCAGTGTCCCCGCGCCCCTGCCAGGTCCCCGTTCAGTCCCACCTCCCCTGGGTGCCCCTTCTCCCGGCCTCTGCTCCCAGTCCTGTAGAGGGGTGCTGGGCAGGAAGGTGCTAGCAAGTGAGGACCCAGGGAGGGGGAAGGCAGGCCTGGATAGGAGGGCTATGGGAGTCCAGGGAGTCAAGTTCTTCCCACCCAGACACTCTGCACTTTTCAGAGATGCTGGGGCCCAAGCCTAGCCTCTGAGGATACGCCCTCCAGTCTGAAGGTGCCTCCAGTGCTGGGGGGAAGCCAGTGAAGTGCCAGAGCCCCTCCACCTGTGCACCCCTGACTGTCCTTACAGCCAGGGCTCGCCTGGCCCCTTTCTCAGGCAATGCCTTCATTCATCCCATTTCTTCCACCCTTCCCTGGGCCTCAGGCTGGAACCTTAGGAGGTTCCCAGCGAAGGAAAGCCCCAGCCAGTCCTCTGTTCTTGGGCTGCTTGGGAAGAGTCTGGGGGATCCAGGCCCCAAAAGGAAGGCCTGTGAGTAGCGGGCAGGAGGCCTGAATGTAGCTTTTAGCCCTCAAGTAGGGTAACCAACTAGCCCTGGTTTGCTGGGGACTTTCTCAGCTTTAGCACTGAAAGTCCCAAATCCCAGGAAACTCATCGGCCCTGAGCAAACTGGGACAGCTGGTCACCCTCTCTCCGAGATCTTTTGCACTCCCTAACCTACTCTAGATCATGTCTGCAGCCTGCACGGATGACCCTTTGAACTCCTGGATCTTAGAGGGACCTGGGGGCTGAGGAAGGGCCCAGAGCTGTCAGGAAAGTATAGATTCCCGCCATGCAGCCTCCCATCATGCTGCATGGGCCAAAGCGCTTCCGTACATACACAGCAGAGTGAAAAAATGAGTTTGCACCCAAGACTCTCAAAATCTAACAGCCCGGTTACTTCTGGTGATGTCGTGCAGATGGCTTCAGTAACTATTTTTATTTGCTCATCTGTATTTCTTACTCTTTGTATCATTAGCCTATCTTCCTTTTACTTGTAATTTTTAATCAAAGAAAGTCACTAATGACTCAGCCTCCCATCCCCAGTCCCGCCGAGGGAGTCGGGCAGGCGTGCTGCATGTCATGCACACAGCAGCCCTTGTTCTGGGCCCTTTGACCTTGACTGCTAGTTGGTCATGGCTGTCCTGCCCAGGGCTCTACTGCAGAGCAGGGCAGTGATTCCTCGGGGCCCTCCCTGCCCCTCTGCCTGCTTTTCTGCGCCCCAGGGACCAGCCTGGCTCACTCCCCAGGGAAGGCCTCAGAAGCAGAGAGACTCTCAGCAGAGCAAGTGAGCAGGTGTCTCCAGGGTGTTGCTGACCAGCAGGAGATGCAATCTTGGCTGAGCACTTGGAAGATATGGTGATGAACTGCTTCCTTCCTCATTAGAGAGGTGGATCAGGACCAGCAGTTGGCGTAATGGCTATGTTGCTGGACTCCCATGTAGTCGACCACGGTTTGAGTCCCAGACCTGGTGACTTAAACTCACACCGGACGCGTGTGCATGCATGCCCAAGGTTCCGAGAGGAGAATGGAGGGGAAGGGATTGCGGTGTGGCCATCCCCCCTGGGGGGTGATTTCTCACTTTCTGTCCTCTTTGTCTCCCTGTCTTTCTGGCGAGTGCACACACCGTATAACAAAAACCTCTTCTAACTAACTAACTAAATAATAATAATAATAATAGTAATGAAAATAGAAAGCTGGATCCCCCACACAGCACGTGGAGAGTGGCAGGCAGGAAGGGACAGGCACTGGACGGTGAGGCTTTGCCTGTGAAGGCCCTTAGAAGTCAGGTAAGGGAAAGCCTAGGGGGCCCAAATTGCACATATTCTTGGCCATTTTTTCAGCCAGAGGTCAAAAATGGGGTATTCCTGAATGTCCTGAGGAGGGCCTCCTCAGTCCCTGGGGTAGATGGTCTCCTGGGCTCAAAGCTCTGGCCACTGGCTACTTTATGATGGAAGACTGATAGTGACCAGTCACCAAGCTATTCCAAGGTTGGAAAGTTGGACACCCATCAGGCCCCCTCCCTGCTATCCCTCACCCCCAGCCCCCACTCCTATGTGGCTATGCCAGGCTCCAGCCCTCATCCGAGCTGGCTCAACATCCCAACAGCCAGCTCCTCTGTCCACCTCAACAAGCCCAGCAGGAGCACCTGTGGGAGAGCCCTGGGTCCCCAGCAGAGGCAGCCATCTTCCATAGGCAGGGTCAGCACCCCCACCCCTGACTACCTTTGCCCAGTGTGGCCAAGTGGACAGGGCTTCTTCCTTTGTTCTTACTTTTAGGTAACAATAACTATTCTGGCCTAATGACTCTCTTCCTATCCAACCCAGATTTCTACATGCCAATTCTGGCCACACGAGTGCCTTGTTCCATAAAGTCAGCTTCCTCAGAGAAGCCTTGCACAATCCCCCTAAACCCTGCCTACCCTGGGCCTTGCTCCTGAGATGAGACCTGGGTATTCTCTTCACCTCTCTGGGCAAAATGGAGCAGAGTGTTCTAACTGCTGTGGAAGAGCGCACTTCTGCCCCAGTTCTGAGCAGGCTCAGGCCTAACGGCGTGATGGAAAAGTGGTGGCAGAACTGGACACCCCCACATGCATGTGGCTTTTAAGGGCAGGGGGAGGGAAGAAACAGAGAAGAGGACCCAGTTCAGCTGCCCCTTGGCTGGCTCCGGGGGGCTGGGCAGGACCTTCTCTGAAGGAAGCCTGCAGGTGAGTGAGTCTTAGCCCACCTGAGGTAGGGCAGCACCTCGGCAGCTGCCGGAGAACCGGCTTTCCTCCGGGATCAAGAAGCCAGGAATTAGGCCCACCAGAGCCGCAGGGTCTGACTCCAGACTTGTGGCTGGGAGTCAGGATGCATCCCTGAGCAATCCGGGAGTTCGTCACCCAGAATCCAGACCTCTGAGGGACCCCAGGACCCAAAGAGGGGTGTGTTTTAGAGCAGGAAACCCTGCTAGCACGAGAACCTAAGCACCTTGCTCAGAAAAAAATGCAGCTGAAAGTCCTCTTTGATCTCGAGAGCTGAGATAAGGCCTTGCAGGCCAGAGTCCCTGGAGCTGGGGGCAGGTTTGTAAACAGGCTTGTGTGACTGAGCTGCCCCCTGGATTGAGGCCAAGTTAAAGCCTGTCTGTGTCCCATCCCCTGGGGGCCCCCACTCCTTGAGAAACTACAGGTGGCCTCCAGGGCATAGGTGGGGCATTGCTTCCTTTGAGGACCAAGCCATACCCCACCCCTTTGGGGCCTTGGGGCCTGTAGCAACAGAGCTGCATTGCTTGGGCTGTCAGGAGGGTGTGTATTGGGGTACAGGGGAGTTGAAGGCAGGGGCAGCCTAGCAGCCGCAGGTTTTGCTGGCGCCCCTCAATGTCCCCAGATGCTCTCTTGGCACGAGGTGCTGGTACCTTCCTCCTTGCTAGCTCTCCCGAACATCCTCCCCAGGCCTCAGTTTCCTCCTCTGTAGGCAGCCTGGCATTGTAGAACTAACCTGGTTCTGGGCACAGACAGATGTGGGCTGGGCTCTAGGCTCCATACTGATTAGCTGAGTCATCCAGGCAAGCCCAGATGCCTGTTGAGCATTGGTTTCCTGGTCTGTTAACAGGGGCTGTGGGGGGAGGGGGTGCAGTGTGATGGTGCATATGGGGTATTCGGCACAGAGTGTGCGCTCAGGGCCTGTGTGGCCATTGTCCAGTCTTCCAGTTCTGCTCACTTCTGAGCGTGTGGGTGTCACCTCCTTGGGGGAGGAATGGAGGACTGAGCGGCAGCCACTTGGGCTTTCAGTCGGTTCCCAAGTCTTTGCCCCATTTTCTCCAGTTTCACTGAAACTGAACTCAGCCTAGACTGCAGGCCTACCTCGCCACTGAGCCAGCAGAAGTGGGGCCTTCTCCATCATCGCCCACCCTGAATATCAGCAGAAATGGGTTCGGTTGGGAGCTGCCTAGAGCTAGGAAAACCATGTGGCTCCTTGACCCTGGACTCCAAAACCAATTGTGCCTTAGACTTGGCCCTGCAGGGAGCCCTGACTGATAACACCAAGTGCCACACTGCAGAGTCCATTCACCCCTGGGAAAGCAGTCTCCCGGCTCCCTGTTCTCCCACCCCGGGCCTCCGGCCTCGGTGACAGCAGGCTGAAGTAGG
>NW_006204205.1:4032305-4034902 GCF_000334495.1 Tupaia belangeri chinensis | reverse complement strand
GCCTCGGTGACAGCAGGCTGAAGTATGGAAAGGCTGGTGCCGAGTTCTGATACTTTTCACACAACCTCAGAAGGGTTAGTCGTGCCCAGATTAAGAAATATCATTACACAAAGAGGCAAAAGCTTCCTGCAGGTTCACTGTGTTAGCCCTGGGTGTTCCAACAGAGCTGCCTGGAGGAAATCCGTACACACCCTCCTCCTCAGATCCAAAAGAGCAACCCCTGGATCTGTGCAAACAGGGTGAAAGATCAGATGGTCCTGGAGAATGACAGCCTGGGCATGACCCTACCAAGCAGGAGACATCACTCCAAGAGAAAAGGCTCCACCACAACCAGGCCCAGCGCTTTTCCCGGGATTCCAGTTCTGTCCTTGGCTGGCCCCACCGGAGACTTCCAGAGAGATCTGATAAAGCTCTGTCTTTGGAGTCATGGTAGCCACAGCGCCCTGCACACAGTGCACTGAAAGGTCAAAACCAGACACGTCAACAAGGAATGGCTTTCTACAGGTGGGGACTTCAAAAAGTTTGTGGAAGGATGGAATTAAGCCTGAGTTTATCTTGATGTGACAAAAATTTGAAACCCATAGCTTTTTCATAATATGCATTTTCCAAGAACACTTTTTAATTCATAAAAAAGTTTAATAGCCATAGGCCAAAGTGGGGTGGGGGGGAGACACTGATTCCTCAAAATCAGTTCTTGTTCATTTCTCTGTAAAATAGCAAGGTTACAGAAAATTTCTCTCATGAACAGAAAAATCACTACACTTTTGGTTCAAGACGCGTTTGGTTTTTTCCTTCTTCAGATGACAGGAGGATGTAGCTGAAATCTACAAATATGCGTTCTCGCCCCAAATGTGCAGCATAAATACAGAAGCAATGAACATAGTGGAACAGGGCCGGCTTTCAGCCTCGGTGGATCTTCTGTAATTTCCACCGTCCCCCCCAGTGCCTGCCCACATCTTATAGCCCCTGCCCTTGTTTCACATCCAGAATTTTTCCTCTGCCAGACGGTGGACCCTGCTATCCAGGTGGCCTCTGCTCTGCCAGAAGAGTGCCCTGAGCAGTCCATGTTATGCCACTGAGGGTCAGACCAGGCACGCTGCAGGCCAGAGGGTGCCAGGGCACTGAAGCAGCTTCCACAAGCTTTTTGAAAACCTTCGCTTATCAGCCTCTAGCTTTCTCCCTACTCCCAAGTAAACTGAATAAATAAACAAGTCCTCTTTAAGTGACACCTTTGGATTAAGACAAGGAAATCCCTGTGACTAACCAGAAATGCCTTCAAACATCCATCGGCTTGGCCCAACGTGGGCGTTCTAGCTGGGGTGGCTGAGCTCATCTGCTGGGATTTGGAAGTGTCCCTGCCAAATACATGTATTGAAATGTGGTGTATTGCGAAAATATTCAAAGAGTGAAGACTTCATCCAACTATGCGTTTGAGAGATGGGCGCTTTGGGAGGTGATTAGGATTAGACAAGGTCATCAGGGTAGGACCTTCATGATTGAATCCTGGTAGCTTAATAAGAGGGGGAGAGAGCAGAAGAGACATAAGTACACACACTCTCTTGTCATGTGATGCCCTGCACTGCCATGGGACTCTGTAGAGTCCCTACCAAAAAGAAGACCTTCCCCAGGTATGGCCTTTGACCTTGACTCTGAACTCTAAAACCATAAGCTAAATAAAACGCTGTTCTTTATAAATCACTCAGTGTGCTATGCCATTGTTAGCAACAGAAAAGTGGAGAAAAGTGGACTTAGTGGGTGTCACCTCCTTTGCGGGTTTACCCCACTAGAAAGCAGTCCTTGATGACAGTGATGTCATCGCAGCTCCAAACAAACAGATCATACAGTGATCCCCTGGCTCCCTTCACCAAGAGCTTCCACCATCAGTGCTTAGACTGAAACCCTTGGAATACCCCACAGAAGCCTTGGCAGGTCCTAAGAGTGATCTTAAATGATTAAGATCACCCTTCCAGAGGGCTGGGCCCAGGGACGGCGTCATGGTCCAGGTAGTTTCTAGACAGAGAATATGGAAAACAGGTCCACGGAGGTCTTATTTCCATGAACAACAGTTACCGCTAGGACCTCACTGGAGACACTGTTGGTGGTGCCAGCCAGCTTCCCTGGCCATCCTGGGGCAAGAGATGTGGGAGAGCTCCGATCTAGATCTTCCCCACAGACATCGCTGGGACTTGAGTCTTAGCCGATGGGGGTACATCTATGTCAGCAGTTCCCAAAGTATGGTGTTCGGTAACACCGTTTTGTTCAAATCTACCCCTGCATTGGGATTCTGTGCATCAGCCGGCCAGATCCTTGAGAAGATGCAAAGAAACCTGGCCCATGGTTTCTTTAAGCTTAGCCATTTCCTAACGTATTTTTCCATTGACCTGCTTCACAGCACACTGCAGGGCGGTAGTCAGCACCAATGCAGTTATTGTTTGTTGTTCAAATAGGAAAATACTCTTGAACTGCCAGGTAAATAGCCCAAGACCCTGTCCCCAGGGCCCATGACTTTCCCCCTAGATCTATCCACAACCCAGTAACTATCTATACCGTCCAATATGGCAGCCACCGGTCACCCCACACACTTAAAATAAAAAGAA
>NW_006204205.1:4022620-4032207 GCF_000334495.1 Tupaia belangeri chinensis | reverse complement strand
ATAGGCCAGCCACTGGTCACACATGACACTTAAACTAAATAGCCAGTCAGTTCCTGCACATTGTTCAGAAGAACTCAAAACCTAACTCACCTCAGGCCCTAAGAGCCTAGAATCAACTCAGCCATGGCTACAAAGTCAAAGGCAAGGGACTTTATTGACATGGGCATGTCCTTATGACATGGCTGCCCCTCGTCTTCTCCATGAAGATAACTGAAAGGATTTTACAACAGATGCTTATCACTGTTTAACCCGAAGTCAAGCTCAGGCATGATGCCAAGGAGTCCATAGGAATGTTTCCACGAGAGAAGAATTCTCTCAATCTCTCTCTAAATAAAAGGCCACACTCTATAATTCATAAACAATTTTTTTATAAAAAGAAAAATGTACATATTTACATATATGTCTGTATGTGGTCACACATGACTTAGTGGTTAGATGCCAATGTTTAAGTCACACCAGAGCACTCACTTCCCTCCCTGGGCCTGCTGAGGGCTGCGGGGGCCTGAGGGGCGGAGGGTGCAGGGCAAGGCACTGTATAAATAAACACGAAGGCCAAGAGCTTGGGGGAAACATTAGTGTCCACCTCTGATCAGCAGTGTGGTAGGGTCCACAAGAAAGTGCCAAGTTTTTGCCCAAGCCCCTCAGCCGGAGCAGGGAGCAGGGCAGGGTTCCTTTGAGGCTGAGGGAGCACCCACCACCCCTACAGGACCCCATGTTTCCTTCACATTTCACTGGTTTTGGAACAGTCCCCAGGGCTCAGCTGGGAAGGGAGGTGGTTCTTTGGGAACACGATTCACTTAGTGCAATTATCTCTTAGTGCAGAGCCAGCCCTAGGGCACTGGTCTGTCCCCTCTGAACCAGCTCAGTGACAGGAAGACCCTCTCCAGGCAGCTGGGCTCAGAGAGAAAAGTCTAGGCTGACTCTTATCCAAGTCCTCCACCTGACACACCGATCTCAGAACCCTATCTTCCCAGGAGGCAGGGCCAGCTTTACTCCACACCATGCCAGGAGCTGAGTGCCAATGACCCAAGGAGGGAGGGCACACTTTGCCATGTTGAGGAGCCCACAGGAGTCCAGCTTCTCTGCACCACAGCCACCATGATACCAGGTCCTCCTTGCCTAGGGGAGTAAGAGGGGCCAGGGGCCCAGCTATGGTGCACAAGGGATGGCCTGGATGGAGGGCAGCCTGACTGGAGACAACAGGCCGTCTAGCCAGCTGGCGTCCATGTTCTTCAGATCTGTGAAGACGCGGGGCAGGCTCAGTCCGATATCCCCTAGAAGATGCAAAGAAGGTGGGATGAGAATGGTAGAGGGGAAAGGAGACTTAGGGTATGTTCCCTGCCCCCATATATACAGCCCTATACCCAAAGGCCAGACATAGCACAGTCCCTGCTGTCTACACCACAGCTGCAACCATCCAGTCTCCTTTAAGTAGGGGAGCAGCAGCTAATTCACAAGCTGTATGCACCCCAGATGGGTTTAAGGATGCTGTACCTCACCACTCTCTGGGCCTGTCCCCAAGCCTTCCCCATCCCCTGCATGGTTTTCCCTCCCTTTTTTAAGAAGCCAGAAGGATCCAGGGGCTCCTTACCCCCAGGGCTTTCAACATCTGACTCCTCCTTGCAGCTGAAGTCTCCATAGATGGAGGTAGTCTGGGCCCCAGGTTCATTGAGCAGGTACCCCTTCCCATCCACGTTTGTGGGCTGCCACTCCGACTGCTCCAAGAGCTGAAGAGAGGAGCAAGAAGCCATCAGCGCCCTCCAGTGCAGACTCACCCTAGCACTGGTCCTTAGTTCATTTTCCCATGCCTCCCACACCCTGCCGCTGGCTCCGTATCCCAGGACTTGCCTCAGCTGTGTAAGGACAGCCAGCTGGGAGTGTGGCTTAAAGCAAAGGTTCGCATAACAAGTCAAGAAGAGATGACTGGAAAAGCTAGAGATAAAGAACTACACCCATGGCTCCATTTTCTGTGTTAATGGTACAGAGCCAAAGTACAACGGCTGCAAAAACTATTTTACATGCATTTTTAGTTTATTTTTTTAAAGTTTACTTATTTGTTTCCTTCATGAGGGAGAGAGGCATGCCCAATAAGGTCCTATCACATCATCACACCTACACTCTCCCCTGACTCCCCACCCATACTCCGCCAGCCAGGGACACAGGTAGATAGATGCCCAGGTGTGGCCAGTGGTATGTCAGGTCAGCCCAGGATCTGAGCCCTGGGCCTTCCCATATGGCTCCAGCATTGTGCCTCCCTGACTCCCCACCCATACTCCGCCAGCCAGGGGCACAGGTAGATGCCCAGGTGTGGCCAGTGGTATGTCAGGGCAGCCCAGGATCTGAGCCCTGGGCCTTCCCATATGGCTCCAGCATTGTGCCTCCCTGACTCCCCACCCATACTCCGCCAGCCAGGGACACAGGTAGATAGATGCCCAGGTGTGGCCAGTGGTATGTCAGGGCAGCCCAGGATCTGAGCCCTGGGCCTTCCCATATGGCTCCAGCATTGTGCCTCCCTGACTCCCCACCCATACTCCGCCAGCCAGGGACACAGGTAGATAGATGCCCAGGTGTGGCCAGTGGTATGTCAGGGCAGCCCAGGATCTGAGCCCTGGGCCTTCCCATATGGCTCCAGCATTGTGCCTCCCTGACTCCCCACCCATACTCCGCCAGCCAGGGACACAGGTAGATAGATGCCCAGGTGTGGCCAGTGGTATGTCAGGGCAGCCCAGGATCTGAGCCCTGGGCCTTCCCATATGGCTCCAGCATTGTGCCTCCCTGACTCCCCACCCATACTCCGCCAGCCAGGGACACAGGTAGATAGATGCCCAGGTGTGGCCAGTGGTATGTCAGGGCAGCCCAGGATCTGAGCCCTGGGCCTTCCCATATGGCTCCAGCATTGTGCCTCCCTGACTCCCCACCCATACTCCGCCAGCCAGGGACACAGGTAGATAGATGCCCAGGTGTGGCCAGTGGTATGTCAGGGCAGCCCAGGATCTGAGCCCTGGGCCTTCCCATATGGCTCCAGCATTGTGCCTCCCTGACTCCCCACCCATACTCCGCCAGCCAGGGACACAGGTAGATAGATGCCCAGGTGTGGCCAGTGGTATGTCAGGGCAGCCCAGGATCTGAGCCCTGGGCCTTCCCATATGGCTCCAGCATTGTGCCTCCCTGACTCCCCACCCATACTCCGCCAGCCAGGGACACAGGTAGATAGATGCCCAGGTGTGGCCAGTGGTATGTCAGGGCAGCCCAGGATCTGAGCCCTGGGCCTTCCCATATGGCTCCAGCATTGTGCCTCCCTGACTCCCCACCCATACTCCGCCAGCCAGGGACACAGGTAGATAGATGCCCAGGTGTGGCCAGTGGTATGTCAGGGCAGCCCAGGATCTGAGCCCTGGGCCTTCCCATATGGCTCCAGCATTGTGCCTCCCTGACTCCCCACCCATACTCCGCCAGCCAGGGACACAGGTAGATAGATGCCCAGGTGTGGCCAGTGGTATGTCAGGGCAGCCCAGGATCTGAGCCCTGGGCCTTCCCATATGGCTCCAGCATTGTGCCTCCCTGACTCCCCACCCATACTCCGCCAGCCAGGGACACAGGTAGATAGATGCCCAGGTGTGGCCAGTGGTATGTCAGGGCAGCCCAGGATCTGAGCCCTGGGCCTTCCCATATGGCTCCAGCATTGTGCCTCCCTGACTCCCCACCCATACTCCGCCAGCCAGGGACACAGGTAGATAGATGCCCAGGTGTGGCCAGTGGTATGTCAGGGCAGCCCAGGATCTGAGCCCTGGGCCTTCCCATATGGCTCCAGCATTGTGCCTCCCTGACTCCCCACCCATACTCCGCCAGCCAGGGACACAGGTAGATAGATGCCCAGGTGTGGCCAGTGGTATGTCAGGGCAGCCCAGGATCTGAGCCCTGGGCCTTCCCATATGGCTCCAGCATTGTGCCTCCCTGACTCCCCACCCATACTCCGCCAGCCAGGGACACAGGTAGATAGATGCCCAGGTGTGGCCAGTGGTATGTCAGGGCAGCCCAGGATCTGAGCCCTGGGCCTTCCCATATGGCTCCAGCATTGTGCCTCCCTGACTCCCCACCCATACTCCGCCAGCCAGGGACACAGGTAGATAGATGCCCAGGTGTGGCCAGTGGTATGTCAGGGCAGCCCAGGATCTGAGCCCTGGGCCTTCCCATATGGCTCCAGCATTGTGCCTCCCTGACTCCCCACCCATACTCCGCCAGCCAGGGACACAGGTAGATAGATGCCCAGGTGTGGCCAGTGGTATGTCAGGGCAGCCCAGGATCTGAGCCCTGGGCCTTCCCATATGGCTCCAGCATTGTGCCTCCCTGACTCCCCACCCATACTCCGCCAGCCAGGGACACAGGTAGATAGATGCCCAGGTGTGGCCAGTGGTATGTCAGGGCAGCCCAGGATCTGAGCCCTGGGCCTTCCCATATGGCTCCAGCATTGTGCCTCCCTGACTCCCCACCCATACTCCGCCAGCCAGGGACACAGGTAGATAGATGCCCAGGTGTGGCCAGTGGTATGTCAGGTCAGCCCAGGATCTGAACCCTGGGCCTACCTGTATGGCTCCAGCATTGTGCCCCTAACACCTGCGCCACCATGGCTGGGCCTATATTCACTTTTACAAAAAAGCAGAGGGACCAGCCATGGCAGTACACTGGTAAATTCAGCAGACTGAGACCACTTGAGAAGCCAGGGTTTGATTCCCAGCCCTACAGCCAGGCACAGTGGTACATGCTACCTGGGAGGATAAGGGAAGGAGATGGCAATCAAAACATCTATTTAAATTAGGAAAAAAGAAAAGAAAAAAACTGAAGTTGAAACAAACAAACCAAAAACTAGGGAATAATTTGCTAGAAAAAATATTTTTTTAGAGCCATCATAATATAGATCCCAAAGGTAGATTACTGGAACCTGATGTGCATTTGCCGAACTAGCAGGGCTGGGGCATGGGGGACCAGGGACCCAGTGCTGACAGAAGCTGACTGCAGGGCTGTGTGAGGCCTCAAGGCTTGCCTCAGGAGCATCTGTTGGAGACAAGGCCCCCCACCTGCTCTCACTACCCACAGTGTCCTTCCCACCAGCCAAAGAGGGCAGTGGTCCCAACAGCAGCTGTGGAAGCCCTCACTGATTCTACCTCTCACTGAGAAGTAGGCATTTCAAGAGGGCCCAGGTAAGAAGGGGCTTTACCTTCATGATGTCCTCAGGCAATTTCCCTTCCTCGTCCTCGTCTGTTGCAGCTATGGAGGAGAAGGAAGAGCAGGGGTTGCAGGCAGTCAGACACACGTGCCCTGCAGTTCCAGTCTCCCTGGAGGCTCCCCCCACCCCTTCACACCACCACCCCCAACAGGCACACACACTGGCCTCCCTCCCAGTGGACACTGGCCTGGTGACTCAGCCTCTGAAACCCTAAAGCCACGCCCCTTCCCACCCCTCACTTCCTTCCTCACTCTGACACTGGGCTGCAGAGGAGCCAAGAGGACCAGCAAGTCAGGCCAGCGCGTACCCCCGGGCCCTGTCTTCTCTCCTCACAGCCCTCACAGCCCTGAGGCCCACTCTGAGCTGCCTTCCTGCCATCCCAGTGACCTGCCTCATCCCCATGGGGGCTGGGCATGGGCAGTGCCCTGCTGAATCAGCTCAGTCAGTTCTGAGCACCTTTTCTCCCTGGAGAAGCCCTCCCCAGGACCCAAACAGTCAAGCAGGCAGTCAGGTCTCAAGAGCACGAACCTTCTGAGGTGGAGGGCATGGGTGACACCTGGAAGTTGTACAGGTCACTGGTGCTGTCCGGCACAATTTCCACTGGGATGTGCCAGTCGGGGAGTGTGCTGCTGACGGCACACGGTGATAGTGCTGAGGGACAGCAGAAACCGCAGGTCAAGGCTGTGTGCTTTCTTAGAGACACACAGCACCTTCCACCCTGTGGTCTGTCCTCACAGGCCACCATCTGCCAACACAACCCCTCCTTGACTCAACAGAAAGAGCCATCCCGATAAGCTACAGGGTTCCCTGCCAGATCCACCTTACCTGGAGTGAGGGCTGACTCCACCTCCATGTCCGGCCCGATATAGCCCTGAGCGGTGTAGCTGCTGTGGTCATCAGGCAAGGTAGAGCTGCTGAGTCCATCCGAGAAGGTGTCAGGGCTGGAATCCCCACAGGACTGTGGAGGGAGAATGCAGCTCAGCCCAGGCCCACTGCAGCACTCCTTCCACCGCTCCCCGACCCCCAGGTGACCGAAGACCTGCTGTCTCGGACCATACTCACCTTCTTCTTGGCCTTGCTCTTAGTGTCTCGGCTGGATTTGGATTTCCTCTCTGTGGGGTAGACAAGCTGTCAGGCTTGGTACAGGCACACCAACCCCAGCGGACCTTCTTCTCTCCCCACTCCCTCCCTTCCCAAGGTCGCAGGGCCCTAGATACCTTTCCTCTGGCTCTTGGTGAGGGGTGGAAGCATCCGGTACACCCGCACGGCTGAGCTGCCCTTGTTCCTGCTCTGGTCCTTCACCTCCTCAATATCCGGCAGGGAGTTCATGGCACAGCGAAAGTTGGCCTTCCACGTCTTGGGGTCCGGCTCCTTCTCCCCTGCTTTGTATCGGCCTAGAGGGCAGGAGAACAAAGAGGATCATGAGGACCATGGGTGGGAGCTTCAGCTTCCTCCTGGTCTGGGAGGAGGAAGGCAAGGGTGGCCCTGAGATCTTCAGCTGCAAAAGACCCACACTGGTCAAAGCAGTAGGTATTCGTGGATGTCACTCTCTGGGCTTCTCAAACGCCTAGTGCTGACTGAGCTCGAACACATCCAGCGGGCCTCCGGTGAAGGCCTAGCCAGAAGCACTAGGAGGCCCATACATGTGCTGGCTTCGTCTCTGACCACGCCCAGTCTTCCTGCTTGAGCTATCAGGGGCCAGAGGGCAGGGACTATGGCTTATCTGATATTTCCAAACATGAGAGTGGGCACAGAGCCCACAACAAAGAACAGTTACTAATAGGTGGGCTGAATGTCCCAAGGCAAGCCATGAGCCCCATCCTTCAAGGATGAAAGGAAGCCGCCAACCAGATGGGCCTCAGGCCAAGGACCTTAGTCTACAGTAAGAAAAAGTAGGGCCTGGAACTCTTTCAGTGCCCTGGCTCACAGCTGCCTTTGCCAGAGAGAAGTTTAGCCATAAACCCCTAACGCCACACTTTCAAAGATTTCAGCTTTATGAATCTCCTTGAGAATTTGCTGAAATGATGACCCTTCTCTCCCAGAAACACAGGTCTGCCCTCTGCCCCCCTCCCATAATTCTGCAACTACCGCAGGGACCTCAGTGAAGAGCTTCAGTGGTAACCTTAGGGCCTCCGCTTGCCGCTCCCCACCCTCCTGAGCCAGAGTCCCAACAACACACCTGTGTGAATGGCCCAGCTCCGGAACAGACAGGCATCCTTGTTGATGTCCCAGCCATGCTTGGCAGCGTGCTTCCAAGGGATCTGGAAGATCATCTCCTCCTGAGCAACACATGCACAGTGCTGGGTCAGCTCAGAGACCCAGGCTTGGGGCCGAGTCTGCCCAGCCCCCCCAGGTCTGGGAAAAGGCGGACTTCCCCTTTTCACCCTGACATCTGGCTTGGGTTGAACCATCCTGAGAATGACTTGACAGGCCACTCTGGGTCTCTCAGGAAGGGCTCCAGGCTGTGATGAGCTTTGGCACCATCCACTCAGCTAAGACCTCCCTCTGCCTGTTACAGACCTGCTCGGACCCACACAGAGCAGTTCCCCAGCCTTGGGATGCCTGTCGGCACTCACATGGAAGTAAGAACTTCTCCAGTAGAAAGGACTGTTCAGGACAGCTGGGACTTGCACTCCTACACACAGGGTCTGCTCACACTGAGAGAGCCCTGGGCCAGACTAGATGCAGACTGCCTGGGTGGCCCTGGCACTGTCACTGTACCTCTTTGTCCCTACAGTTTGCTCTTCTCTGAAATGGGAAAACATACCTAAAAGAATATTTGTGGAGGGTACAAGCCAAAGCATGTGTGACAAGTATAAGGACTAGGGTCTTCTGGTTAGAATTATTACTAGCAATTAACAGTATGGATTTGTGAGTTGAACTGTTCAGGTTCAAATCTTGGTTTTCACTTTTTATGTCATCTTGTTATCTACCTCTTGGTGCCTTGGTCTCCTTATCTGAAAATAGTGACACTAACAGGCTCTGCCTCAGGGAACTGCTGTGAGAATTAAATGACACAATGTAGGTAACATGCAAAGCACAGTCCAGGCAGAGGGAGTGTGCAGTAATCATTAGCTGCCATTATGAATACTGCTATTGCTGCTAAGTCTACAAGGTGTACGCTGCAGTATCTATCAGCTTCCTGGGCCAGAGTAGCTGGTCCAAGATTAATGCTTGAGTCCTCTTCCAAGGCGGCCCCACAGTGCCCACTTCTCTGCCTCATCTCTGTCTGACTAGACCTCTGCAAGATGCCTTGTGTGTTTGTGGGAGTCTCCCTCAGGGGAGACCAGAACTGGAGCTCTGCAGATGCCAGGATGGTCTTGCTGCTACAAATGGTGAAAGCTTCAGGTGGGTGGCACGTCCATACTCAGAGAAGGAAGGGAGGCAGGCATGGGGCAAGTGAGGCCCAGTGTGGGGCCTTGCACACTCCCTGCTTGCAGGCCCACCAGGAAACACATCTGTCTGCCCCCTCATCACTTCCTTTTCTGAGCTGCATCTGACACTTTGGTCCCCCAAAGAACGTGGCGGAAACACAGTGGTCGAAAACCGAGAGGGTCACACTCACTTTATTAATCCAGATCAGCCCCGGGATTTGGTTGGAATTAATTTGCATCTCTAGCCAGGGTCTCATGCGCATCCGAGTGATGGGCATATTGGCTGTAAAGAGAACACAGAAGGCTCCTGTTTGGAGTCTGTCCAACAGTCCCTGGGCACTACCCTGCCCTCCCCTCAGCCAGACACCAGGTACTAAACCAAGGGCGAGGGGCCTGGTTCAAAGAGACCTGCTCTCCAAATATTTTCAGCATCTTGGGCAGAAACCCTCTGCCCCTTCCCTTTTCGCCTCCCAGCCAGTCTGGAGGGAGAGGGAGACAGGCATGCAAATAATGGCTTCAAGATTTATGTGCAGAAAAAGAGACAAAATACAGACATCTTAATATCAGAACTTTTCTCTCAAAACTCATATCCTTTTGTTTGATGCCAAGAAGAAAATCACCTGACTTGAGTTGTTGCCACCAGCTGTGCACCTTTTCTAAAGGGCAAGCACTCACCCTGCGTCCTAAACGCCCCCTCCTGCCCCCTACAGCCCATTCCACACCTTCCTGACCGTCAAGTGCCCACGCTGGGCCGTTTACCCGTCCCCGCCTGATCTCCGGAGAACTGGCCCAAAGGACACCTGTAGCGCCTGCCGCCTCCTCTCCGGTGGGTTACGGCCCCCTCCTTCCAGCCCGCTGGGGCAGCAAGCCGGCCCCTGCCACCAGGGAGCCCGACGCCTGGAGCCTCGTACAGGCTGGGACCGACGGGGGCACTGGGCGCCCACGCACGGGCGGACACTCGAGTCTCCGGCACGGCGTGTGGATGAGCG
>NW_006204205.1:4012733-4022560 GCF_000334495.1 Tupaia belangeri chinensis | reverse complement strand
GCCCTCCGGAGCCGGCGCTGGGGCCCAGGCAGCGCTGCGCGCCCGCGACTCTCCGGGCGAGGGTTTTCGGCCCCCACTTCCTGGTGCCCGGCTGATCTTTTGTTCCGAGCCGACAGTCTCCCTGCGTGAAGGCGGGCTCACCTCTGCAGCTGGAGCGATCCCGCGGCGGCGCCCGAGGGTCCCGGCGAGGCGGGGGCTGCTGTGCCGGCGCGCGGAGCGCGATTCTGGTGAAAGCAGGGAGAAGGCAGAGTGTGCCCGGGCCTCGGGACCGCTGGGCACCGCTGGCCTTGCCTTGGCACGACTCTGGCTGGCCTCGGCCGGGCCCGGCTCGGGAGCACGTCCTGCCTCTGCGAAGGAGTGGCGCGCTCTGCCCCGGCAGCGGCGCGGCGGAGAAATCTAAACACTTAGCGGGATTCCCCCAACCCCGGCCGGCCCCGCCTCCAGGGAGCCGCGCGGGCGTCCATTGGCCGGAGCCGCCTCATCATTTCGGGGAAATCAGGCTGTTGTAGAGCTAGCGGCGAAGGGGAAGTACAGGGCGGCTGCTCCTCCCCACCCCCTCCGGCCCGGCGCCGCCGCCCCAGGCGACCGCGGGCCCGCCCCGCGCGCTCCCACTCCACCCCCACCCGGCTCGCCCCGGGGAAAGGCTGCCCCGGAAAGGCGGACGTCCCTGCTGGCAGTCACTCCCCCTGATCCCACGTTCTTCCAGCCTGCTATCCCTGTGGCCGTCCCTTACTCTCCTCGCGGGGGAGAGGGCTGTCTATCTCCGGAGCGCAGGAGAGGACAGAGCGCAGGTGTCACCTGGACACCTGCCACTGTCTTCAAAGGGGACACTGAGGCGGAATCTCCGAAAACCAGCCTGACTTCTCAAGCTCCGTAATGGGGTATCAAGAGGGGAGAGTTTTGACCCTCACATTGACCCCGTCTTGATTTCCCTCCCTTCCAGGGCACTCACCTGCCCTGGGGAAGTTATGGAGACCGAAAATCTGCCCTTGTCTGGCACGCTGTATGGAACTACAGAACAAGTGACAATCCCAAACTAGCCACTGCTTGTACTGCCAACAGGGGACTGAGGACTCAATTTCCTCAGCTCCAAAATAACAACAGCCCTACCTTGCCGAGATGCAGGGATGGAGAGAGATTGTGTGTAAAGCACCAGCCTCTGCTGAGTGAGTGATGGTCGGTGTCCCTGTGTGACGGGGCGCCAAGTCCCTCCACCCCCTTTCAGTCTGCATTCCCGGGACTGTCCCTGGCCAGCCATAGGGAAAGGAAGGAAAAGCCAGGATTGTAAGTGGGTTTGGCGATGGAGTTGCTTGGAGGTTATCTGCCTCAGGTCACCTGCACGGCCTCATGTGGCCCTTGGAAAGGAGCTTCTCAATGATAGTATGGGTGCCCTCTCTGGGCTCCAGGGCTTGGCCCGGAAAGGATCTGGGCATCTTGGAAGAGTTACTCAGGGCTGGCCAAGGTCATGGGTCTAGCCAAAGGGATACCAGCACAGGTCCCTGGCCACTTGGTAAGGACACCAACACAGCACAGTGCTACAAATAGACCCAGCTTTCCTGTGCTCCTAGAGACTTGGCTGGGAGTTCTTTGTCCATTCAGAACTCTGGCCTCCCAGGCTCTTTCCTTCACCCCACAAACATGCTGATCCAGAGTAAGTTGCTTTTCCAGGTTTGTCACTCCTCACCCCAGCACTCCCTCCAGGACAGCGTCCGGACATAACAGTGCAGCTATGGGTAAAGGCACTGATGCTATCCACCTGTCCGTCACTCCTCACTTGGCTGCCTTCCCTCCTGCAGAGGGAGGAGATGGGTTAATCCAGTTCTGGCACACCAGAATCTGAGCACTGTGACTGACGCCAAGCCTGGTTCCCAGGAGACCAGAAGGAATGGGTCAGAGCTGTGTTCCAGAGACCGGTAGGTCAGGAGCTGGGAGAGGCAAGAACTTAGGGGAGGGAGCCTAGCTGGAGGTATTAAGCAAAAGGGAAGGCAAGGAGTCCCTGGAATGGGGAGATGGAGTTGGGGTACTTTGAGTAACAAATGGAGTGAGAACCTGCTAAAGGGACCAAGACCTTCTGAGCAAGAAGAGCAGGAAACAAGTGATCCTGAGTCACGAAACCTGTTATCTGTGCAGCACACTGATGCTCCTCCCGTGCCCCTGAGAACCTGACACAGGCACTGGAAAATTCAGAATGAGATTAGAGAGAGGAAGTTTGCAACTTTTGTGGCCTGAGGAATTGACCACAGTGACCTCGTAGAGGCATCAGGAGTTTGCGAAAAGTGCTTTAAAACAAAAACTTTATTTTAATTCACAGACAATAACCAGCGTATATATGGATGCACAGCGAGCATCTTTCTGTGTCGTGACATGGACTTCTGCAGCATCCTTTGTAATGGATACATACTGTTCTCTCGTAGGATAAATGAAAATTTACCCAATGAATCCCCTAGTGTAGGACATTTAGGTTATTTCCATTTTTTCATCATACAAATAACACTGTTAGCTAAATCTTGTGCACATCCATCTGTGTGCCCGTCTCCCTGGCTTAGGAGAAATTCCCCAGTTAGGATTCACCTAGCTAGGATTTATGAAACTGTCATTTACGTCTTAGCGGAGTTCTTTGACTTTTTTATTTTTCACTTTTAACTTTAGGGATTTTTGTTTGTGTTTTGAATACGATACGAATTTGCTTACCATTGACTAGGGTTGCTAAACTCCTGACCACATAAAGAAAGCTAAACACTATTTAAGTACCCCAAGTTTTTATTATAACTGCTTTTGATGAATCCCATTCTAAGATGTCACACACATTCCCTGTGATGCCAAGCAGAACATCTGCCCTAAACTCTTGTTATGCTTTAGCCACTTACTGTCCGATCTTAGGCAAGTTACTATCCCTCTCCGGGCCTCACCAGTTTCCTCATCAATAAAATAGAATCTCTGCCCATCTCTAATTGTTGGAAAGATGAAATTAAATAAACTATCAAAATTCTTTTTTAAATGATAAAATGTTACTCAAGCGAAACGTATTAACAGGAACCTTTCACTGCATTTCTATTCTCTAAACACATTTTGTCTTCTTTCCCTCATGCCTTTGCTTCTTCCACCTGCTCCTGTCTTTCTGGGATGCTTAGTAACACTCATCTTCTCTCAATCTCCACCTTCCTGTCCCACCTCCCCCTCTATGAAGTGCTCCAAAGCATCCACCCAGGGGTCTTTCCCTCCTTCAAACCTTTGGCTTTCAAGAGTTGTCTTTTCACCACTTATCACCTACTGGATGGTGTCCTTCTGGAGAACAGCCTGCATCTTTCTGTAAGTGACCTGAGCAGTTCCGTCACACCTGGAGTTATGGGGGAGAGGGGACTAACTGAGGGTGACCATTCAGCCTCCTCTGAGGCAAGATCCCACTCACAAGACGTGTCCCCCCCACCCCCCTGACGTCCATACCTTCACTCACCGGGGAAGCAGCTTCTCTGTATTAACTCCTAGAGTTTTCTGGGCTGGCAGAAGAGGCTGAACGGCGGCGGGTAGCGCCTCCTTAGAGGGGACTTCTGCAGTCACAATGCCAGGGGACACACACACACACACTCGCTATGACAGTGTCTTCCCTGATGACCAGACCCTGTCTCCAGCCACTCCCTCAGGCTGTCAGAACACACTTCACCCACTAGGTGGGTGCCCAGTTAGTCCTGAAGCCCCCTGACTCCTCAGCCCATCACCAAGCATACATGCACATGTGCAATCACACGCACACCCACACGTGTGCACACAGGCTGTGCTATGGTGATGCTGCTGCTGGTGCGTGCCTCAGTGGGGTGCCTGGCACATGACAGGGATGCAGTAAATCCCTCTAAATTAACGTGTTGCCCCTTCCCTCGGGAGCTTGATTTCCTTTTCTGTCTCTGATACAAATGTTTGTTGGTTCCTGTGGTCACATCCTCTGCTGACAGATGGATGTGGGATGAGCGATGTCCCAGAGATCAGAGTTTAGAAGAGCTGGGTGCAGGGCCCATCCAGGCTTGGGCTAGGTTTGTGGTTGGGAGTCTGTCACCTGTCACCTGTGGGTAGCCCACACAGGGGACCTTAGTCCCCAAAGCAAACCTGTCAGTGTTCCAGGTCCAAAAGTGGGACCCTTCGAGGTGCTCGAAGCCCACCCCAGTCATCTCTCTCTCTTATCACCAAAAACCCTGAGAGGCAAGAAGTCCTAAGCTGACATGCAGAGCATGGGTGAGGCATAAAAGCATCCCAAAGCACCCAAAGGCCTCAAGGCAGAGGCTAGACACCATCCCTCTGCCTGTGAGAAGCCTCCTAGGGAGAGAATGGAGGTCTTTTCTTAACTAACTCAACGCATAATGGATCCCTCTCCTGCTCTGGGTCAGTTCCAGATTTGGCCCTGGGGATATTTCAGAGCACGAGACCAGCCCTTCCCCTGTCAAAGTTTTGGCAGAAATGCCGTATGACACAGCACAATAAATGGAGTTTATTGCGCTGTTACAAAAATCTTAAAGGGAGAGTGGGAGGCCGCAGCCGGCGGGGAAGGCACCAGGGTCCCGCGACGCAGCGGCGGGGGTGGGCGGAGGACGACGTGCTCCAGCGCTCTGAGCTGTTCCGGAACCCCCTGCGAGCCGCGGGGTGATAGAGTAGGCTGCAGCCGCTGCTGGGGCCGAGTTTCATTTCTTATAAACACGGCGTTGAGAGGAAAGAGCCATCAACTTCCCAACCACCCCGTGGGGCCCTGTGACTGGGAAGGCTCAGGAGCCTGGCCCAGCGGCCACGACCCAGAGCGAGACTAGACCGGAACAGCACCCTCGTTCCCCCAACCCCCCGCGAAAGTCCTGCAGAAATGCCCACGCCCTCTGGTTTGCCCAGGGTGGCGCTGGCAGGCTCCTCGGCCTCTTTAAGAGCAGCGGCATCTCTACTTCGCCCGGGGAACCCTCCCCGCCCCCCGCCCCCAGAGCCCACGCTGAGCCGAGGGGGCGTGTTTGGAGGTGAGGGGGCACTGGCTTATGGGGTCAACATCCCCGGTGGCCCCCAGCTGGGGGTGAGTCGGGGTGACCGGAGGGCTCTCCGCTGGCCAGCTTCCTGGAAAGGGAGGGTGAGCGGGAGAATCGCAAAACCTCCCAGGATTGTGGCGCAGGCTGCAGCCTGGGACCGCCCCTCCGCCGCTGCTAGCTGGCTGCCCCGCCCGTGCCAGCTTTTCACCTGCCCGCGGCCGCACACTTCCTTCTCCCTCCCTGCCCAGCCTCCCGCTGCGGGCCATGGGTTTGCTGCCAGTAACTCAGCTACAGGCTGTGTGGCCTCGGACAAATTGCTAAATGTCTCTGTGCTCTCCCCTACACACACACACACCCCTGCCCCGCGTCCCCCGGAGCTGGAGCTGGTACACTCGGGTGCGTAGCTCCTGGTAAACGCCCCTGCCCTTCTGCCCTCTCTCCGCCCTGGCAGGCACACAGTAGGCGCACAGAAACGGCGCGCGCCCACCGCTCGGGTGCTGCCTGGGAAAGCCGCGTCGCGTCCCTGCGTTGGGGTGCTCCGCGGCAGCCTGGGAACTCGGGTTAGACTCAGCTTTCCCGTGGAAGAGGCAGGTTGCGCTGAGTGGCCAGGCCGACTCCGGGTTCCTGGCGCGCAAGCAGCCGGAGGGCTCGCTGCCTCCGCCTCGCCCTTGCAGCTGGGGAGAAGGGCGAGTGTGGGAGAGGGCGGGTCCGGCCCCCCAGCTCCGAACAGCAGCCTCCTCCAGGCTGCAGCTCGCACGCGGGGTTCCTCTGGGACGCGCCGAGGGGCGGGGCCTGGGTTTCTTTTTCTTGCAATTGCAGCGGCCACAGGGAAATCGAGGAGTTTCCGGGAACTGCGCTGGGAGCGCTGAGGTCTGCATGGCGGCTGGCAGCTGGGGGCTGGGGACCGGAGGCAGGAGGGCGTCCGTTGTCGCCGCCCAGTGGCCCACTGGAAGTTCCAGTGGGAGCTGGGGAAAACCGGCCCTGGAAAAGCCCCACCTGAATGCACCTGCCCCCTGCCCTCTCCCGACGACGTCCGCACAGAAAGGGGGAGGTGAGGAACGGGCGGCAGACCGGTAACGTGTAGGGGTGCAAGTGGGAGTCCTACAAGCTGAGGGGCTTGGAGCGCACACGGTGAAAGGGAGACTGTGAGCAGGCAGGTGGGGGTCAGGGAATGGGTATGCCCCCTCGAACAGCTGAGGTCGCCACCCGTGCCATCTGTCACATCCCGGCTACTGTCCTCACATGACAAGCTCTTCTCTTCACTGGAATTGTCCCCTCCGCGTATGTCTTTGCTCGTGTATTGGGGACTTCCCCCCCCACATGACTTGGAGCCCCTTGAGAGGAGCCCTGCCTGTCTAGTCCTTTGGGAGGGTCCCCTGTGTCTAGAACCAGCCAACCGCAGCGGCACCGGGCGACTGTATTGAATGAGGGAAGGAATGGAGTGAATTAGAGGCACCTGTGGGGCCATGGGGCCTGGTGCCCTGGCTCCCCTAGCCCCCCAGCCCCGTCATGCCCTACTCTGTAGAAAAGGCCTCAGCTCCTTTGGGAAGGGTCTTCCTGTGGCTCCTGAGAACTGCCTTCCAGATGGGGTGGATAGGCAGCACGCAGACTGGAGTCATCACAGAGGAATGTTGGCCGCGGGGGTCGGCCACTTCCTTCCCTCTCCAGGCCTGGCGCTCAAGCTGGAGATGATTGTGGGTTGGGCCTGGAGATGAGCCAGGAAGGCTTGGGTTTGGGATAGGGAGACAGAGGCCAGTACCAGTGGTCACGGTGGGCTGTCACCTGCAAGCCCGTGTTTCCTCATTTTTGCCTTTGAGTCCCAAGTTTATGGTTAGGGCTCTTGGAAGGACATAATGTAAGTAGGGCTTGTTCAGTCCTGAAGAGCTGTGGACCGGGCAGGTAGCGGCGGGAGGCCATTCTAGAGGTGACTGGCTAGCCAGTGGAGGGACACACACACACTCCCTCTAGCATTCCTTGTGCAGGCTAGCATTGATTTTCTCCAGCCCAGGCTCAGGATCAGAGTGGCTGGCCTGGGAGAGGGCCAGGGAAACTCCAAATGCTGTAAGAGTGGAGCTCGTGCTGTGGGCACATCCCCTGGTGACTCTGGTGACTCAGCCTGGGAATCCCACCCCAGGGGCTCCCATGGGACAGAGGCTCAGGATAGTGAGGGCGTACCCTTGAGGGGCCTAAGGACAATGGGCAGTTTAGAGAGGCCCCAGATCATAGAGGCTACTGTTCCTTCCTTCTCTTGTGGCCAGAGCTGGACTCACTGATGCTGGTCCTTTCCCCAGGCCAAACAGTATTTTTGGGTGAGGGAACCCATCCTGGCCCCAGCGCATACACTGGGCCTGGGACAGGACCTGGTCTGTAGAGTATCTGTGTTAGACTCCATCTGAGGCCCCATCGCAGAAACAGCAGATGTAGCTAAGCTAGAAAATACCACTGGGAAGGTGTTTTTGTGACAGCACTCAGCAAGTGCTGTCACACGTCCATGCACGGGAGGAAAGCAGGGCAAGAGGCGGAGAAGAGCAGGGTGGCTTTATGGTTGCTCAGCCCTGTTCATCGCTGCAGCCTCAAACCAGCTTCAGCTGGGCAGAGAGCAGGCCCCTGTGAGCCAGTGTGGTGTGGATGGACGGTGGTTTGGATGATCTTGGCCGCATGCGGCTTCTCCAGAGATGGCCTTCGCCATAAGCCAGTTTCCACAGAAACGTGTGGACGCCCCTGAGGGAAGAAGGAGGGATGTGGCACCCCTGAGCAGCACTGTGGTTTCCTGCTGTCTCTGCTCCCTTTCCCACTTCCCTGTTTCCATGGGTAGCCCCTTGAAGTCCTGCAGAGAGACAAGGAGCCCAGGAACGAGGACCAGGGAAAGGAGGTGTGGACGTCAGCTTTGTGCTCTTTTCCTCTTCTGACAGGTTGGTCCACAAAGGGACTCAACTCAGGCAGGACCTCAGCCAGGTTCCATTCGTTCTGCTGCGAGAGTAAGTCCTCAGAAAAGTGTCTGTTGGCCGATTGACTGGCAGGAGAGGGGGAGGGGGCGGCAGAGACCGTGCCTGGCTGGTCTTGGAGAAAGCACGACTCTTGCTCCAGTTTGAGGGTGACAAACCACAGTCGGATCACCAGTGTGAAGTCTGCTCTGGGTGTGTTTCAGGTGACTGGGTTCCTCGTACAGAGCAAAAGGGACCAGCGTGTGCTGGGAGAAGGAGCTCTGACCAGGGGCCTCTGGTGACTCCCAGGAAACAAGAAACGTTCCTTCCTTGAGAACCCTCATGAATATTGGCGAGGGGGTCCCACAGCCTCCTGAGCTGGACATGAGTGTATTACTTTGCTTTTAGAAAAACGAGTGACCCCAGAAGGCTGAAGACTTCTAAGGGCTTGGGGACATCTGAGGGTCATGATGTGTGGCTCAGCCCTGGGCCTGTACTGACCCTACAGGGGACTTGGAAGTAAGGACCATGGTCCCCAGCACTAATCTGCACGTGAGCTCTCCGAGGGCAGAGATGCTCAGAGCCACTGTCCTGGCACCCAGCTTAGCAAGGGTGCTCTGACTATGGAATGACAAGTGTATGTCACCTGAAGTATGAGGCAAAGGGGCCACGATGCTACGGGTGTGGGAGCGGGAGAAAGTTATCACAGCCAGTGTCCACAGATGGCCACTCTGAGGAGGTGACAGCTCAGCAAGGCCTAGTAGGATGAGTCAAACAGGCCTAGAGTAGGAGATGCAGGAATGTGCCCAGGAAAGGCCTGGTGGCTCACGGGGACAGGACGGATCACCCCCTCCCCGGGGGCTGAGTTCTCACTTCGCTGTGGTCTTGGGTGGCTGCTCAGGAGCTGAGGCTGGATCTGCCAGTGAGAACCACTCCCCAGAACCCAAGTTCTGTACTCAGGAGTCTGGACTTTATGCCGGTAGCCTGGGGCTGCTCAGGGCATGACCAATGACTCCTCTCCTTCCATATCCAAGACTAGATGTTTGTTGAACTAAATTCTAGGGCAGGCCCTGTGAAGGCCTCTGAGGTCCTATACTTTAGAAAGTGTTCTGCAGCTGCCCCAGAGGATGATGCAGGTGACACTCTGGGCCAGGACAATGGTGGGGCCTGCAGTCTCCTAGGGCATTGTATTTAAGGAGGCATGCACTCTCAGGGGCCAGCTCTGTCCTTGCATGACCCTGAGAGTGCATGCCTCCTTAAAAGTTGTTCTCTGGGCCAGAAGGTGGCATGGTAGTTAAGGCAACTGGATCCCACATGGCCGACTATCCAGTTCGAGTCCTGGGCCTGGTGCTTTCCCAGCTGCTTGAAAAATACTAGGTACATGTGCATGCCTGCCCAGAATCCCAAGTGGAGAATGGAGAAGACAGGATTGCAGTGTGGCCATCCTCCCTGGGGGTGAATTCTCACTTCCCCTCTCTCTTTGTCACTCTGTATCTCTCTGATGAGTTCACATTTCCTATAGCAAAAAAACAGAAGAAAAAAAAGCTGGTCCCTAGAGAGACACTGGATACAGAGGTAGACAGGAGGCAGCGAGCATGATCCTGGCAGATTGGAGCTGTGGCAGAAGGGACTAGAGAGAGCTGGGCCCAACTGAGGGCAGTCAAAAATCAGGGTTTGGGGATGACCAGGATGTGGGATAGGCTGGAATCCTGCCCAAGCCCTCCCTAGGTTTTGCATTCTGGGAGAATCACGAGAAGACAGCCCTACCTTGTGCAGGGGGCATGTGGCCTATGCCCACAGCCAGGGTCAAGGCAAGATCTTAGGTCTTGGCTTCTGTGCCAGTTTGTAAGTCTGGAGAACCAAGGGGATTGACCTAAAGAGAGTAGGGCAGGGAGTATAAAAAGGTCACAGG
>NW_006204205.1:3998768-4012702 GCF_000334495.1 Tupaia belangeri chinensis | reverse complement strand
ATGCCCGGTCACTGGTGACCACAGGTAGAGCTGGAAGCAATGCCCTGAGTACTCAGCCATGCCTTTTGGACTCTGGGTGTGTGGGTACACAGGTAGGGGAAGGTGGATGAGAGTGCCCTCACCGCTGGAGGGGCGTGCCCAGCACTCCATCATCCTCTGCTGTCCCACAAGACCTGAGTCCACCCCCAGGTCCACCTAGGTGCCCAGATGTATAGCTTAGCACCCCCCTCTCCCAGCCCCTTGGGAGTGCTGTCTCTATGGCAGTAGCACCCCCTGCTGGCTAAGTAGAAAACCGCCCCTTTCCCTCTTGGAGGGGATGTAGGGGAGTGGAAGAGAGGAGGATGCTGGAGGCAGTGCTGCTGGGAAGGGCGGGGCAGGAATTAAGGATGGACTTTGGCTAAGGCCGGTAGGCAGGTGCCGCTGGTAAACAGAGCACGTGTTTCCTGGTCAGTAGCCTTTGAACAGATGCTGGAGTGTGCAGGGCCCAAGTAAAGGCAGAGAGGGGGTTGCTTTTCTTTTTTTTAGAGAGATTTTTGCTATAGGGTATGTGTGCTTGCCAGAGAGACAGAGAGAGAGAGAGAGATAGAAAGTGAAAAAGCATCCCCCAGGGGGAATGGCTACACCGCAGTCCCTTCTCCTCCAGCCTCCTCTCGGGATTTGGGGCATGCATGCATGCACATGTGCCCAGCATGAATTTTAAGCCACTGGGTTCATGACTCGAACCATGGTCGGCCACATGGGAATCCGTGCCTTAACAACTATGTCACCTGCTGGCCCCTGGGAAGGGCTTCTTAAGGCTGAGTAAGTCCTGTTCTTATGAAAGTCCCTGCCCAGGAAGTCTTCGTCCTAGGCCAAGCACTCACCTTGATTCCCTGTGAGCAGGCACCCTGGGCCCACAAGGGGTTGGGTCTAGGACTGAGGGCCCAGGGCTAGGCCCGAGAACAGAATCCTGGGGCCCACAAGCAGTGTCCTGGCTCTTTACACTCAAACCTGGTTGGACAACTCCCCTCCCACGCAGAGGACAATGCCTTAAGGCACCAGGACCGCTCTGGAGTCTGGATAAGGTGGCCAAGGATCAGAGGAAGAGCCTGTGTGTGCCATCATGACCCGGGAAGTCCATACAGAGTCACAAGCCTGCCATGCCCTGGAAAGCCACTTCCCAGAACAGTTTCTGCCACAAATATAGAGAGGGTGGCGTCCAGACCAGCCCTACTCACCATGTCTCTGGAATCGTAAGTCCCCACCTCAGATGAGAAGTCAGTGCTTCTGGGGAATGCTTTGATGCCATGACTCTTGGTTATGGCGAAGACCAAGGCCTTGACTGGCTCCTGGGAGCCCGAGCAAGAGTCTTGACCCCAGGGAAGCCTCTCTCCAGAACTAGAGTGGATGCCAAGAGTGGTTGCTTCTCCCATTAGAGTTGAGAGCAGGCCTAGCGCCCCAGGGGCAGGCCTTGCAGCCATCCTGACTCACCAGGGCAGTGGAAGCACCTCATACAAACTCCTCAGACCTCTCACATAGCAGGCACGACGGGAGAGTACACACAGAGGGAAAAACCCATGCCGGGCTCCGCAGACTGCCATGCACCCCCAGTGGCATGCTCATAGCAAGTCTGTTGCCATGGCCTGGGGCAGGTGGGGCTGTGGGAGCAGAGTTGTCCCCGGGGAGCAGAAGGGCTGCCCCGCCCGCCGTGCTGAGGCTGTGGGAGGGGAAATCAATGTGCTGACACCGGGACGTGTAGGAGCAGAGTCCGCAGTCGAGGTCCACAAGGTCCAGTTTCCAATTTTCCTTTTTTTTTAGAGGTTTTGGTTATAAGGCACGTGCGCTGGCCAGAAAGAAAGAGAGAGACAGAGAGATAGAAAGCGAGAAATCACACCCCAGGAGGGATGGCCATGCTGCAATCCCTTCTCCTCCATTCTCCTCTCGGGATCTTGGGCAGACACACACATGCGCCTGGTGAGTTTAAGCCACTGGCTCCAGGACTCAAACCGCGGTCGACTACATGGGAGTCCAGCGACATAGCCATGACGCTAACTGCTGGTCCCAAGGTCCAGTTTCCTTTGACACGCAGGCCTGGAGAGAGCCTTTGGGCTATGCTGCCAACAGTGTGGCTCCTGTGGATTCTGCAGCCGAGGAAGCCTGGCCCTCCCTTGAGTGGCAGCCCATCCCAGAACCAGGGCCATGGCAGGTCTGTGACAAAGCTCCCAGGGCACTTCTGGAGAAGCTGATCTCTTCCAGTCTTCTCTACACGTCGTTGCTTTCTCTCCCCTAGCCCAGGGTGCTTATCGCCATCAGTGCCCTGGGAATGGAGTACTTGACACATTCAGACAGCAAACATTTACTCTGTGTCCAGGTGCCAGGCACAGAGATACAACAAGAACTAAGGAATTTGGGATTGGCAGGTGGTGTGGTGGTTAAGGTGCTGGACTCACACATGGCTGACCATAGTTCGAGTGCCGGACCTGGTGATTTACTCTCTTCCTTTCTTTCTCTGTCTTTCTCTCTCTCTGTGTGTCTGTCTGTGGTCAAAGTAAATAAATAAATAAATAAATAAACAAATAAATAAAGTTATTTATATATATATATATATATATATTTAAAAGAATTAATCGAGTCTGAACTATGTGCCAACCCTAGCTGTGGACACTGGGGATATAGAAATTCCTAATACAAAGTCCTTGCTTGCAGGAAATTCATATTCTAGTGGAAGAAGGCAATAAACACATAAATAGGAACGTGTCACACCATGATAGCTATTCTGCAGAGAAGTATTAGGTCACCGGGGAAGTTGTGACATATTTTTCTTTTCTTTTTCTTTCTTTTTTTTTTTTTTTTTTTTTGTAATGCAAAACATATTGTGGTTTTCCAAGGATCCAGTAAAACAGCATGATGCCATAGAGAGTCCTGATGTGGCCATGTCGGATTTGGGGTTCAGAGAATGTCTGTCTGGAGGTGACATTTCAGCTCCCTAAGTAATAAAAGAGGCAGCTTCGTGCAGGATGGGGAAGGGCATTGCAGACAGAAGGAATAATTTACTGGAGCCAAGGCCTGGGGAGGGGCGTGAGCTCAGCCTGTTTGAGAGAAAATGTCAGTGCACCTGCAGTGTCAGTGCACCTGCAGCGTGGGGGTGGTGGTGGTGGAGGTGATGGTGGTGGAGGTGGTGAGGCAAGCAGGGCATTCAGAGCCTGCTCAGGAGCTTGGGCTTTATGCCAGGGCAATGGAGGGCCCATGAAGAGTATCATGTGGGGGTGAAATGGTGCAGATTTTAGAATTCTCGGGGGCAGGTGAGGAAGCAGAGAGACCGCCAGGAGGGCCAGAGAAGGAGGATGATCTAGGAGAAATGAACCAGGGTAGTGGTGGTAGCAGTGGAGAGAGTAGGGAATGGATCCAGTCAAGGAAGCTAAACAGAGATGAATAAAATGCGGTGGCTGCAGGATAGGAGAAAATATTTGCAAAGCATACACTAAAGGGCCTGTATCTAGAATATATAACGGATGTTCACAACTCAGTAAGAAGACAAGCCAACTTTTTTTTCATATTTTTACTTTTTTTTTATTAAAAAAATAAATAATTTCTTTTTTTTTGGAGAGGTTTTTGCTATAGGTCGCGTGCGCTCACCAGACAGACAGAGAGAGACATAGAGACAGAAAGCGAGAAATCACCCCTCAGGGGGGATGGTCACGCCGCAATCCCTTCTACTCCATTCTCCTCTCAGGATCTTGGGCACGCATGCACACGCGCCCGGCGTGAGTTTAAGCCACTGGGTCCAGGACTTGAACCGCGGTCAACTACATGGGAGTCAGTGACATAGCCATTACGCTAACTGCTGGTCCCCCCAAAAAAATAATTTCTTGGGGCCAGCAGGTGGCATGATGGATAAGGCACTGGATTCCCACGCGGCCAACCCCAATTCGAATCCTGGACCCAATGACTTGAAACTCACATCAGGCGCATGTGCATGCATGCCCCAAATCCCAAGAGAAGAATGGAAGAGAAGGGATTGCAGCATGGCTGGTCTTGGGTGGTGATTTCTCACTTTCTGTCTCTGTCTCTCTCTGTCTCTCTGGCGAGTACACATGCCCTATAGCAAAACTCTCTCAAAAATTTTTCCTTATTTATATTTAATAGTACATCTTTGTGGAGTACAATGTGGATTTTCAAAGCATGCATGCAGTGCTCAGTAGCAAATCAAGTTTATTACCATATTTATTATTTTCTTTTTAAAGAGGGTTCTGCTCAGGGCGCATGCACTTGCAGGAGAGAGAGAGAGAAAGAGACACTGAGAGACAGAGAGACAGAGATAGAGAAAGTGAGAAATCACCTCCCCTGGGGCCAGGCCACAACCTCTTCTCCATTCTCCTCCCAAGATCCTGGGCAAGCACACACACACACCCAATGTGATTTTCAAGCTACTATGTCTGGGACTCGAACTATGGTCAGCCATGTGGGAGTCCAGAAACGCAATGGCTGTACCATCTACTAGGCTCCATCATTTTCAACAAAAAATGCCACATTATTCAGTTTTTGGTCTACTAGGTTTTGTTTTTCTGAGATATATATTGGAAAAGTCATGATGCAATTTTGCATAGAAAAACATAAAAACAAACGTCTTGACTATCCTGACAATCCAGTACATGTAAGATTGGTGATGTCCCTTTTTTCACTGTTGTGATATGTGTTGTTCTACGCACATTTTCCCTGTCTATATACAGTCTTGTTAAATGCTGTTTTCCCTGAGCCTCTTCCGCTCATCCCCAACAATGCAATTTTTTAAATGGGCAGAAAATTTGAACGAATTTTTCGCATTAAAAAAATGCATCAGATGGCAACCATGCACATGAAAGATGCTCAGCACCAGTAGTCATTAGGGATATGCAAGTTAAAACCACAGTGATTTACAACCGCATAGTCCCTAGAGTGACCAAAGTGAAAAAGACTGACTATGCCAAGTGTTGGTGATGATGTGGAACAACTGGAATGATCCGGAGCTCCTGGTAGGAATGTAAAATAATGCCACTATCTTCAAAACAATTTAGCAGTTTTTAAAAATGCTAAACAGGAGCTGGCAGATGGCATAGGGGTTAAGGCTTTGGACTCCCACATGACTGACTGCAGTTTGAGTCCTGGACCTGGTGGCTTGCTTTCTCACTTTCTGTTTCTCTCTCTCTGGTCAAATTTAAAAATAATAATAAATAAAATAAAATAAATAATTCTGAGAAACAAATGTTAAACATACCCCTATCATACAACCTAGCCATTTAATTCCTACAAATAAATGAAATGAAAGCGCATGTTCACACAAAGATTTATATATGAATCTACACAGTAGTTTAACTTGTAAGAGCCCAAAACTGGCAACAACAAAAATGACCATCAGGGCAGCACCGTACAACAGTGGCTAAGCACTATATGGAGGGATCTAGATTCCACATAGCCAACCGGGGTTCAAATCCCAGCCCTGGCAGCTTGAAAAGCACACTAGGTGCATGTGCGTGCCTGGCTGGATGGAGAAATGGAGGGAAAAGTACTGCAGTGTAGTGTGGCCACACTCCACTGGGGGGAGGTGTGTACCCTTTTTCCCTCTGTCTCTCTCTCCCATGAGCACATGAATCCTCTGGAAATTAAAGAGAAAACACATTTTAAAAAAGATCCTCAAGGGAACCAGCTGTTAGCGTAATGGCTATGTCGCTGGACTCCCACGTAGTCGACTGCGGTTCGCGTCTCGGACCCGGTGGCTTAAATCTCACGCCGGGCGCGTGTGCGTGCGTGCCCAAGATCCCGAGAGGAGAATGGAGGAGAAGGGATTGCGGCATGGCCATCCCCCCTGGGGGGTGATTTCTCGCTTTCTGTCTCTATGTCTCTCTCTCTGTCTGTCTGGCGAGCGCACGCGCCCTATAGCGAAAACCTCTCCAAAAAGAAAAAAAAGATCCTCAACAAAAGAATGGATTGGCTTTTGTTTTGTTTTGTTTTGTTTTGGAGAGATTTTTGCTATAGGGCATGTGCGCTCGCCAGACGGACAGAGAGACAGAGAGACAGAAAGCGAGAAATCACCCCCCAGGGGCGATGGCCACACTGCAATCCCTTCTCCTCCATTCTCCTCTTGGGATCTTGAACACGCATGCACACGTGCCCAGCGTGAGTTTTAAGCCACCGGGTCCAGGACGCGACCGCGGCCGACTACGTGGGAGTCCAGCGACATAGCCATTACGCTAACTGCTGGTCCCAAGGATGGATTGTTTATAGTATTTCTACACAATGGACTCCCACTGGATTCTCGTAGGTAGATGGAGTAAACACACTCTGCCCTGTCTCTCCTACCAAAGGACGCCATAAAACCCGGGCCAAGTGCACAGAGGACTCTGAAGAGTAAATAGCAGTAACAGGCACCGAGGAAAGGAAGTTACAAGTTTGAAATGTTATTGAATTGGGGGGGTGGAGTTCCCATTTTCTCCTTAATATGCCCATGGCTGGACTCCCAACAGCCTGAAACCTGGAAAGGAGAAGGGAACCAAAAGAATACACTAGAAAACATCCAACACAAAAGAAGGTCGTAATGGAGGAATTGAGGAACACAAAAGAGGCAAGTGTTAGAGAATGAACAGCAAAATGGCAGAAGTAAGTTCTTCCTTATCAATAATTTATTAAATGTAAATGAATTAAACTAGTCAATGAGAAGTCCAAGGTAGGCAGAATGGATTTATTAAAACAAATGGAAAGGGGGCCAGCAGGTAGCCTTGGTAGTTAAGGCGCTGGACTCCCACATGGCCGACCTGCAGTTCCACTCTTAGATCCAATGGCTTGAAAATCACGCTGGGCACATGTGTGTGAGTACCCAAAATTCCAGGAGGAGAATGGAAGAGAAAGGACTTTGGCATGGCCATCCTCCCCCCAGTAGATGATTTCTCACTTTCCCTCTTATTGTCTCTCACTGGTGAGCACACATGCCCTATAGCAAACACCTAAAATATAAATAAATAAATAAATGAATAAATAAATAAATGAATAAATAAATAAATGAATAAATAAATAAATGAATAAATAAATAAATAAATAGGGCCAGCTGGTGGTGTGGTGGTTGGGCTACTGGTTCCCACATAGCAGTTCAAGTCCTGGGCCCGGCAGATTCAAAGACATGTCAGGTGTGTGTGTGTACATGCCCAGAATTCTAAGAGGAGAATGGAGGAGAAGGGAATTTGGCATGGCTATCCTCCCTAGGTGGTGCTTTCTCACTTTCCCTCTTGCCCTATAGCAAATTTAAAAAAACAAAAGAAATTAAAAAGAAAGATTAACAACTATGACCCAATTACAGTTGAATTTATTTAAGATACAAATAAGTTATAAGGATGGATACCATACCATTGGAAGCAGTAACCAAAAATGAGCCTCCAAAGTAGACTGCAACACGCAAATTGTTACAAGGCCCAGCTACAGTGGTATGTGCTGATAAGACACTGCTGCTTCCACATGGAGGGCCTGCGTTCAATTCCCAGCCCAACCTCAAGGCTGAGCACAGTGGTGAGCACCAGTAGTCCCAGCTACTTGGGAGGCTGAGGGAGAACGATCACAAGTTCAAGGCTGACCTGGGCAATATAATGAGACCCTGTCAGAAAGAGCCAGGTCTGGTGTGTGCCTGTAGTTTCCAGCTACGTAGGAAACCGAAGCAGGAGAATCAAGACAAAGCCAGACCCTGTTAAAAAAAAAAAGAGAGAGAGAGAGAGAGATCTTAGATAATTCTACAAAGAAGATAAATAAATGAAAATATAAATGGCTAAGAAGAACATAAACATGTCAACATAATTAGTCCCTAGGGAAATGCAAATCCAAACCACAATGAGATTATCATTTCACAATCAGTAGGATGACTATTAAAAAAAAAACTCACAGAGAATAACAGGAGTTGATGAAGATGTAGAGAGCCTGGAATCCTACTACATTGCTGGTGAAGTGTGAAACGGTGCAGCTGCTGTGGAAAACACGATGGCGGTTCATCAGAAAGCTGAAGCGATGACTCAGCAATTCCATTTGTAGAAATAGAGCGAAGAGAAATGAAAACTTGCATGTGAGTGTTCATAACATTTCCCCAAGAGCCAAAAAGTGGACAAAATGCAAATATCCATCAACTGTTCATGAGCTGACATCAACGAAATGTGACATATACAAATGGTGGAAAAAGGATGCTGCCGTGTGGACGAACCTTGAACATATGCTAAATGGAACAGTCTAGACACAGAGGCCATATATTAAGATATGATTCCATTTATAGAAATTCCAGAATAGAGAAATCTGTAGAGACTGAACGGCTTAGTGTTGCCAAGGACCAGAAAATGGGGAGTGACTGCTTAATCGCTAGAGGGAAAGTGAGAAATCACCCCCATGGGTGATGGCCACGTGCAGTCCCTTCTCCTCCATTCTCCTCCTGGGATTTTGGGCATGCACACACAAGTGCCCAGTGCCCTTCTTGAGCAGCTGAGTCTGGGGCTGGAACCGTGAGGCTGGCCCTGTGGGATCACTGCCTTCACTTCCACACTACCTGCTGACTCCCAGGGTTCCCTTTAGGGGTGTGAAAATGTGAAATTAGACAACAGTGATGATTGCACAATATCATGAATGCATTAAAAGCCACCAAATTGTACACTTTAAAAATGATTAAGAAGGGGGCCAGCAGGCGCTAGACTCTCGAATGGCCAACCATTTGGTTTCAGTCCCAGACCTGGTGGCTTGAAAATCACACCAGGAACATGCGTGCATGCCCCAAATCTTGAGGAGAATGGAGAAGGGATTGCAGTGTGGCCATCCCCCCAGGGGGGCGATTTCTCACTTTCCCTCTCTCTGTTTCTCTCCAGCAAATGCACACACCCTATGACAAAAACCTAAAAAAAAATTTTTAAAGATTAAAAAGGTGATGTTATGTTATGTGAATTTTATATACATTTTAAAATGTTAATGGTCTAAACCCACCAATTTAAAGACAGATCGTCAAAATAGATTTTTTTTTAAATAACCCAGCTATGTTATCTAAATGAAACTTACTTCAAATGTAATGATAAAAATAAGCTAAAAAGTAAAAGGATGGAGAAAGATACGCCATAAGCACTCATTGAAAGACAGCTGGCGGCCGAGCTGTGGTGGTGCAGACAGCACTACTGCCTGGGGACCAGAAGCCACACGGAGGCCCAGGTTTGGTTCCTGCCAACCAGAACACACAGGACACAGTTTCACTCCCCTGTAATCCTAGTTAACTGGGAGGCTGGGGCAGGAAGATCACAATATGCTGATACCCTGTCAAAAATATCTGTCTCTCTCTCTCCATTTCTTTCTTTCTTTCTTCCTCTCTCTTGCTCTCCCTCTCTCTGTCTCCCATAAATGAAAAGAAAACAGGGACCAGAAAATGGTGTAAATTGCTGGACTCCCACATGGTTGACTGCAGCTTGACTCCTGGACCTGGTGGCTTGAAACTCACACCGGGCACATGTGCATGCCCAAAATCCCAGAGGAGACTGGAGGAGAACGGATTGTGGCATGGCCATCCCTCTAGGAGGTGATTTCTCACTCTCTCTCTCTCTCTCTCTCTCTCTCTCTCTGTGTCTCTCCAGTGAGCACACGTGCCCTGTAGCAAAAACAAAAACAAAAACAAAAAAACATATATATGTACACATATATAGAAAGAAAAAGAAAAAGGGAAGAAAAAAATAAGCAGGAGGGCTCTACTGATATTAGACAAGCAGATTTCAGAACAGAGAAAATGATCAGGGATGTTGCTAATGACAGAAAGATCAATTCAACAAGAAGACATAAGAGTCTTAAATGTGTACAGGGACCAGCAGATGGTGTAACGGTTACGTGGCTGGACTTCCACATAGCTGACCACAGTTCAAGTCCTGGACCCAGTGGCTTAAAATGCACATTGGGTGTGTACGTGTGTGTGTGCATGTCCAAAATCCCAAGAAGAGAATGGAGTAGAAGGGATTGCAACATGGCCATCCCCCCGGGGAGGTGATTCCTCACATTCTGTCTCTATCTCTGTCTCTCCGACAAGTGCACGTGCCCTATAGCAAAAATCTCTCTCTCTAAAAAAAAGAGTCTTACATAGGTATGAATCTCACAATAGAACTTAAAAGCGTATCAGCAAAACTGGACAGAAATGAAAGAAAAAATAGACAAATCAAATTACGTATATAATTATACAAGATATAATTATTGAAGAACTCACTTCTCTCTCCGTAGTCAATAGAACTGGTATACTGAAAATCATTAAGGATAGAAAGCAACAACTGACTGATCTAATGAGCACTTACAGAACATTCCACCCGATACATTTGTTAAGTCCCTTGTGTGGCTAGTAACAGGAATACCTGAGGTCTGTGTAACTTAAGAAGAATGGAGATTTACTCAGCTCATGGTTCGGAGGTCCAAGGTCCAGAGGCCACATCTGCTCAGGGTCCTCTTCCCGGTGGATAACATGGTGGGGGGCCACCAGTCCAGAGGCAAGAGTGTGTGTCTGTCTCCATCTTCCTCTTCCTGGTCTCCTTTCTTTTCCCTGTAACCAACCAGTATTGAAATGGATGTCCCACACTGCCTGCCTTATTCAGTCCTAATCACTTCCCAAAGCCTCTACCTCTTAATCCCATAGCTGGTTTAAGTTCCTACCCCCTTACTATCTTCACAATGGCTCACTCGCATTTTTAAAAAGAATTATTTTATTTAACTTTATTTATCTCTTTATTTTAATTTGACCAGAGAGGGACAGAGTGAGCGAGCGAGCAAGAGAGAGAGAGGGAAAGTGAAAAAGCAAGCCATCAGGTCCAGGACTCGAACCACAGTTGGTTATGTGGGAATCCAGGGCCCTTGACCACCACACTACCTGCCGGCCCAGGCTCATTCACATATTAACAAGTGAATTCTGGGGAACCAGCAGTTAGCGTAATGGCTATATCGCTGGACTCCCACGTAGTCGACCGCGGTTCACGTCCCGGACCCAGGGGCTTAAAACTCACACTGGGCGCGTGTGCGTGCGTGCCCAAGATCCCGAGAGGAGAATGGAGGAGAAGGGATTGCAGCATGGCCATCCCCCCTGAGGGGTGATTTCTGGCTTTCTGTCTCTATGTCTCTCTCTGTCTGGTGAGCGCACGCGCCCTATAGCGAAAACCTAAAAAAACAAAAAACAAAAAACAAGTGAATTCTGGGACATTACATTCAAGTCACTGCAATGTTCTTTTTGTTTTTTGAAATTGCCAGAGGTTACAGGTGCTTGCCAGAGAGACAGAGAGAGAGGGAAAAGGAGAAAGCAACCCCCATGGGGCTTGGTCATGCCACACCCTTCTCCTTTTCTTCATTCTGTTGGGATGTGGGGCCTGCACACACACGAGCAGTATATTTTTCAAGCCACCAGGTCTGGGACTCGAACCGCAGTTGGCCATGTGAGATCTGACTCCCCTAACCACTTAGCTACAAAGCTGGCCCTGCAACATTCTGGTTGAGTGCACATGGTACATTTGCCAAAGTAGACCATATCCAGGATCATAAAACTAACCTTAATGAACTTAAAACAGCTGGAGTAATATAAAGCATGTTCTCTGACTACAGAATTAACTAGAAATCAATTATACAATACACTTCTATATAATCTGTAGGTAAAAGAGGAAATCTCAATGACAGTAACATTGTGACTAGAGAACTAAGATGAAAATAAACATAAAAATTTGCAGGATGACTTTTGTATTATTATTATTTTCTTTTTTTGTTGTTGTTTTTGGACAAGAATATTTTTTTTTTCATAAAAGTTCTACCAAAAATATTTTTTTTCCTTAACTTAAAAATACAGCTTCTGAAAGCAAAAATTTGAATTGTTATCATTTGTTACACATTTTATAAACAACAGTGAAAAGAAGTTAACAGAAGGAATTCAATTTTAGATATAGTCATTTTAAAAGCTTGACTTTAAAACCACCAAAAAAAAAAAAAAAAAAAAAAAAAAAAAAAAAAACCCAAGGTCTAATCAGTTTCAGACATCCTCAAATCACAGTTTTAGTATTTCTACTTAAATTTGCTTTAGGGTCAGTGTAGTCACTGGAGAGAGACAGAGAGCGAGAGAGAGAGGAAATGAGGAAGCACCCCTCCCCAGGGAGGATGGCCACACCAAAATCCCTTCTCCTCTCAGGACTCTGGGCATGCATGCACATATACCCGGCATGTTTTTCAAGCCTCCAGGTCTAGGTTTCGAACCACACAGTCAGCCATGTGAGATCCAGCTACCTTAACCACCACACCACCTAACTGGCCCAGCTTTACTATTTCTTAACAAATCCTAGAGCACATGCGAGCCACATACCTTCTGAATGCTTGCGCTTTCTTTTTCCTATAGCCGTTTTGGGCTCTTCCTTGGCACCGTCCTCTCCGGAGCCCCTACCTCCATCCGCTGCCCCTTCCCCTGCAGGTGCGCCCTTGTTCTTCTTCTTCCCACTCTTCTTCTCACCAGACCCATTGGCCTCGGGGACTTCTTGCCCACCAGCTTCCAGTCCCGCCTCCTGTCCCTTTTTGCGCTTCTTTGGCTTCTGACTCCTTGAATTTTCCTGGTGATTTTTTAACTTCAGTTCCTTCTTTTCTTTTTTTCTCATCTTCTGCCTTTCTTCCTTCTTCTCTCTTTTATTCTTCTTCGCTTCTGCTTGTTCTTCCGTGGTGTTGTTTGCCGTGGAGGTCTTGACCTTTAAAATAAGACATTCCCAATGCATTATTTCTAATTATTTGCCATACTGCAAGTCTAAAATTAGGTCCAACTTACACTGCCAGAAGCTTCAGAAAAGATATTCCACACCTGCTCCAGAATGGATTCATTATAAACTTTTAAACTGTTCTTCATCCAATTCTGAAATTTTGCCTTTTTCCTGGGAACGTTGTCAAAAGCACTAATTTGCTCTAAAAGTTCTCTCACTTTGGGGCTGACATTAGGTCTCTTTATTAACTTATTAATTTTCTGAATCCATGCTTGCTGTTTAACATCGCCTTTGAAGGTTGTACCCTCATAGCTTTTGCCACCATACTCCTGATCTTCACTTAATGCATTTCACGTGGTTTTTATAATCATCGCCCCAGGAATCTTTACCACAGTGAATGCAAGAAAGGCATTCACAGTTTCTGCAAACAGATACATGCTTTTCCACTTGTGTTTTCTTCACTGGTTCACCACACGCATTGCATGTAAAAAATACCATTTTTAGCTAAATGATGAGATAGTCTCTAGCCAAGAATGGCTTTAAGTTGTATCCTCGCAGCCAGCGCCCGCCCACGGTTTCCTGTATTATTATTATTTTCAATATTTGCTATAGAGCATGTGTGCTCACCACAGGGACAGAGAGAGAAAGTGAGAAAGCACCTCTTAGTGAAGGTGGCCATGCCACAGACCCTTCTCCTCCACTCCACTCTTGGGGTATTACACATGCCCCACGTGTCTTTCAAGCTGCTGGGTCCAGAACTTGAACCAGATAGTCAGCCATGTGAGATCTCGCTGCCTTAACCACCACGGCACCTGCTGGTCCTGTGGGATGACTTTTAAGACAGGACACAAAACAACAAAAAACTTTAAAGACCAAACTTAGTCAAAATGAAAAACGTTCATCCTACAAGCAGACAGAAATCAGCAAAGATATCAAAGGCGTAACAATTTTATTAATCAACTGACCCTCAGCCCAGCAACAGAATGCACATTCTCTTCAAGTGCTACATCCTCCAGAAGAGACCACACAGCAGGACAGAAAGAAGTCTCGACTTAAAAATATTGGAATTGTACAAAGCATGTGCTCTGATCCCAATGGAATTAAATTAGAAATCAGAGAAAAGTAAGTCCACAACTATTTGGATATTAAACAATATACTTCTTTTTTTTTTTTTTTTTTTGTGAGGTTTTTGGTTAAGGGCCCGGGGGCTTGCCACCCAAAAAAGAA
>NW_006204205.1:3993520-3998653 GCF_000334495.1 Tupaia belangeri chinensis | reverse complement strand
GGGGTCCGGGACTCGAACCATGGTCGACGACATGGGAGTCCAGTGACATAGCCATTACGCTAACTGCTGGTCCCACAATATACTTCTTTTTTTTTTTTAATTTTAAGAACTTCTTTTTTTTAAATTATTTTATTTAACTTTATTTATTATTATTATCATTATTATTTTTCAGCTTGGTCAGAGAGAGACAGAGTGAGAGAGAGGAAGTGAGAAAGCAAGCCACCAGGTCCAAGACTTGAACTGCGGTCACCAATGTGGGAGTCCAGCGCCTTTAACCACCACGCCACTTGCCAGCCCCACCACAATATACTTCTAAACAATGAGTCAATGAAGAAATCACAACGGTGATCAATAAATATCTTGAGATGAGTAAGGTGAAAATGTATCAAAGTTCACGGAATGCATTGTGTAGAGGGAAAGTCACACGTGTAAGTGCTCCCATTAGAAAAGTTGAAGGGTCTGAAATGAATAACCTAAGCCTCCATTTTATGAAAGTAGACAATGAGAGCTGGCTCTATGGGTTAGTGGTTAAAGCAGCTGATCCTACGTGGTTGTCCACATGGTTCAAATCTGGGGCTCAGTGCTTGAGAGACATGCTGGACACGGTTCTCAAATCCCAAAAGGAGGGAGAGATGGAGGAGAAGGGATTGTGATGTGAACCTTCCCCATGGAGGATGCTTTCTTCTCACTCTTTCTCTCTTTGTCTCTCTTTCTGGCAAGTCTAAATGTCCTCTAGTGGAAAAAAAAAAAAGAAACTTGAAAATGAAAAGCAAACGTAACCCAAAGTAACCAGAAGGTAGGAAATAAAGATTAGAGAGGAAATCAATTAAATAGAAGACAGGGGGGAAAAAAGTAGATAAATCAATGAACCAAAGACTGAGTCTTTGAAAAATCAATAAAACTGATAAAAAATTTTAGCTAGATTGGGGTTGGCAGGTTGAATGGTAGTTAAGGTGTTAGACTCCCACATGGCAGGCTGAGGTTCTAGTCCTGGACCCGGCAGCTTGAAAATCATGCCAGGTGCATGCGCATGTGTGCCCAGAATCCCAGGAGGAGAGTGGAGGAGAAGGGATTGCAGCATGGCCATTCCCCATGGCGGGGGATTTCTCACTTTCCTTCTCTCTGGCAAGTGCACACACCCTATGGCAAAAAAAAAAAAAAAAAAAAAGTTGAAGTTAGATTAATAAAGAAAAAACCAGAAGACACAAATGACTAAAATTAAGAATGAAAGAAGGACCATTGTTACCAAAATAAAAATATAGTAAGAGAGAACTATGAATAGTCTTATACCAACAAATTAGACAACGTCAATAAGATGGAAAAATTCTAGAAACACACAAATATTTGAACCTGATTCAATAAGAAATAGAAAATATGAGGGCCAGCGAGTAGCATAGCAGTTAAGGTGCTAGACTCCCACAAGGCTGACTGCAGTTCAAGTCCCAGACCCGGCAACATGAAACTCACACCAGCTGCATATGTGTGCATGCCCAAGAGGAGAATAGAAGAAAAGGCATTGCCATCCCCTCCTCCCTGGGAGGTGATTTCTCACTTTCTGTCTCTGGTGAGTGCACACACCCAATAGCAAAAATCTCTCTCAAAAAAAAAAAAAAAAGAAAGAAAGGAAAAGAAAGTATGAATAGACCTACAACAAGCAAAAGATTAAATTGGTATTTGATAACTACCCCACACACACACACACACACATACACACACATGCAACCAAAAACCCTATCCCCGAGAGCTTCTCTGGTGAAGTCTACCAAATATTTAGAAAGGAAATAATACTGCTTTTGTGAAGACTTTTCCAGATAATAGAGGAAGAAGGAAGATTCTCCAACCCATCCTGTGACGCCAGTATTACTTTGCTATTAAGCTAGATAAAGATATCACAAGAATGGGCTACTAGATAGCGTGGTGGTTAAGGTGCTCGACTCCCGCATGGCCAGCTGTGGTTCAAGTTCCAGCCCCGGCAGCTTGCTTTCTCACTTTCCTTTTCTCTCTCTGGTCAAATAAAAAAATAATAATAATAACAAATAAAATTTTTAAAAAATACATAATTCTTAAAAATTAGATATCACAAGAAAACTACAGATCAATGCATTTCTGCTAAGGCTTGAATGGTTGTTCCCTCCACGACTCATGCTGAAATTTGGCTGCCATTGTGCGAGTGTTAAGAGGTGGAACTTTGGGGAGTGACGGGCTGTGAGGGCTCTGCCATTGGAATTAATGCCCTCATAAAAGAGCAAGTTTGCCTCTCATGCTACAACAGAATACCACAGACTGTATAATTTACAAGGAAAAGTTGATTTGGTTCATGGTTCTGGAGGCTGGGAGGCCTAAGACTGAGGGGCTGCATTTAGGAGGCTCGCTTACTAATCATAACATCACACAGTGAAAACTTACATGGGAGGAAATTGGACTGTATTTATCTTTTTTATCAGGAGCCTACTCCCACAATAACTAACCCATGCCCACAATAATGGCATCAATCTATTCATGAAAGACAGTCCTCATGACCTACTCACCTCTTAAAGATCTCACCTCTCAACACCATTACATTGGGGATTAAGCTTCCAACAAATGAATTTTGGGGGATATGTTCAAACCCTCTTTGCCTCTCCGACCCTCTGCCTTCCACAACATGATGCAGTGAGAAGGCCTTTGCCATTTGCCAGTGTTTTGATCTTGGACTTTCCAGCCTCCAGAACTGTGAGAAATAAACTATTGTTCATTATAAATTATCCATTCAGTCTCAAGGATGCTGCCATAGCAGCAGAACATGGAATAAGACACATTCCTTAATGAATAGAGATGCAAAAATCTCAATTAAACATTAGTAAATTGTATCTAGCAATATATATAAAGGAATATTCATCATGACAAGTGGAATTTATCCCAGGAATTTAATGGAATTAATAAAATCCACTACACTGGTAGAATAAAATAAAGAACAAAAACCACATGATACTCTCACTAGATACAGAAAAAGGCATTTGGCCAAACCTAACACATATTTACATATTTATAATTTAACAGAAAACAAAAATTTAAAAATCTTTCAACAAACTAGAAATAGAAAAGGATAAAAGACTTTTATGAAAAGCCTATAGCTAGGTCATGATTGCCAGATGTTTGGGAGCAATGCAAGAAAGTCTACCCTCACCAATTTTATCTAACATTGTACTGGGAATGCTAGCCAGTGCATGAAGACAAGAAAAAGAAATGAAAGGCTTATAGATTGGAAAGGAAGAGATAAAATCGTTACAGATGACATGACCCTATTTGTAGAAAATCCTAAGGAATTCACACACCAGAAAAAATCTACTACAACATTAAGTAAGCTCCATAAGATTTTCAAGTAGATGATCACCATGCAAAAATCAATCATATTTCTGGCCAGCATGTGGCATGGCAGTTAAGGTGCTGGAGCCCACATGGCTCACAATGTGGTTTTAGCCCCAGATCTGTGGCTTGAAAAATACAATAAATGTGTGTGCATGTGTGCCCAAAATCCCAAGAAGAGACTTGAAGAAGGGATGGCAGTGTGGCCGTCCTCTCTGGAGGGTATTGGGGGATTTCTTACTTTTCTCTCTCTTTCTGTCTCTGGTGAGCACAAGTGCCTTATTGCATAGAAGCAAAATGAAACAAAACAAATGCCATGAGAAAAATCTATTATTATTTCTATATAGTAGTACTTCAAAACTTAAAGTAAAAAGTGATGTAATTTATAGCATCACAGAAAGTAAAGTATTTAGGAATAAAATTAACAGGAAGTACTAAAAACTAAAAACGACAAACTATTGGTGAGAGAAGTTAAACATGACATAAATAGAGGGCTAGTCCACATTCACAAGGTTGGCGATTCTCCTTAAATTAATCAATAGATTCAACATGATCCCTAAATAAATTCCCAACAGGCTCTTTTATGAAATTGACATGGTGCTTCTAAAATTACTGTGAAAATGCAAGAGCTCCAGAAGAACCAAACACTTATTCTACATAAAACAACTTTTTAAATTAGACTTTTGTCATAGGACATGTGCACTTAATGGAGAGAGAGACAGACAGAGACAGAGAGAGAGAAAGTGAGAGTCACTCCTCAGGTGGATGGCCATCCTGTAGTCCCCTCTCCTCCATTCTGCTCTCCGGATTTTGGGCATGCACTTGTGCATAGCATGTTTTTCAAGCCCCAGGTTCGAGACTCCATCATGTGCTCTGACAGTAGGGCAGACTTCGGGTATAAAGGCCAGAAGGGAATGGCAAATGGGGACTGGAAGGGAGTCAGGTGGGACACTGCTGGGGGGCAAGAGGAGTGGCTCTGGCAGCTGATTTTCATGGATGCTGACATATGCCAGCACTGTGGCCCGGCTCTGAGGGTGGGGAAGACGGCCTCTCCCAGGACCCAGAGATGGCATACTGGTTAGCTGCTGGACTCCTACGTAGTCCTCCGTGATTTGAGTCCTGGACTTGGTGGCTTGAACTCACACCAGGTGTGTGTGTGCGTGCATGCCCAAAATCCCAAGAGGAGAATGGAGGAGGAGGGACTGTGGTGTGGCTAGGCTTCCTGAGGGGGGTGATTTCTTGCTTTCTGTCTCTCTGGCAAGCACACGGGCTCTATAGTAAAAATCATTCTAAGAAAAGAAAAAAGAAAAGACGGCCTCTCCCACCACAGAATGCACAGTGAGTAGGGCCTGAGTGACGAGGACATAAAAGTGATACTTGTATGGTGGTTACATCGCTGGACTCCCACATGGCCAACTGCAGTTCGAGTCCCAGACCCAGTGGCTTGAAAATCCTGCCTGCATGGAGGGCATCCAAGAGAAGAAAAAGAAGGTCCCTGCTGTGGCAGAAACTAAGAAAAAGGCTCCTGCTGCCACAGAAGCCACCAAGAAAAAGGTTCCTGCTGTGCCAGAAACCCTTAAGAAAAGGCAAAGGAATTTTGCAGAGCTGAAGATCAGGCGCCTGAGAAAGAAGTTTGCTCAAAAGATGCTTCGAAAGGCAAGGAGGAAGCTTATCTATGAAAAAGCTAAGCACTATCATAAGGAATAGAGGCAGATGTACAGAACTGAGATTCGCATGGCCAGGATGGCGAGAAAAGCTGGCAACTTCTATGTACCTGCAGAACCCAAA
>NW_006204205.1:3990652-3993369 GCF_000334495.1 Tupaia belangeri chinensis | reverse complement strand
CCAAACCTGAAGTCAGTAAATGAACTGATCTACAAACATGGTTATGGCAAAATCAATAAGAAGTAAATCGCTTTGACAGATAATTCTAATTGCTTGATCTTTTGGTAAATTTGGCATCATCTGCATGGAGGATCTGATTCATGAAATCTATATTGTTGGGGACCAGCAGTTAGCGTAATGGCTGTCACTGGACTCCCATGAAGTCGACTGCGGTTCGAGTCCCAGACCCGGTGGCTTAAACTCATGCTGGGTGCGTGTGCGTGCGTGCCCAAGAACCCGAGAGGAGAAGGGATTGCGCGTGACCATCCCCCGTGGGGGGTAGTTTCTCGCTTTCTGCCTCTCTGTCTCTCTGGCGAGTGCACATGCCCTATAGCAAAAACCTCTCAAAAAAAAAAATCTATACTGTTGGAAAATACTTCAAAGAAGCAAATAACTTCCTGTGGCCCTTCAAATTATCTTCTCCACAGGGTGGGATGAAGAAAAAGACCACCCATTTTGGAGAAGGTGGAGATGCTGGCAACAGGGAAGACCAGATCAACAGACTTATTAGAAGGATGAACTACGGTATCCACCATGATTGTTTTTGTAATCTGGTCAGTAAATAAACAGTGGCTGTTTTCAGACTGCAATATATTGTTGTATTAGTAACTTTTTTGGTAACTTGTCTCTGCCTTGCCTTAACTATTATGGCACATCTTGGTGCTTAGGAAAATTAAGACAAAACTTCTATAAGACTAGCGTCCACTGTAAGACTAGCGTCCATTTTTTATTTTGTGAAAATTGCTTAGGTACTATTGAAAGGCTTTACCTATACCAGAAAGGCCTGATGTTTCCCCTTTTGAATTTTGATGAGTAAAATTGGGTTGATTCAAAGAAAACTTATTTCAAGGCATTCATGCATGATTTGTAGGTAAGGTAATAAAATAAAGGTCAGTTCAAAAAAAAAAAAAGGAAGAAAGAAAGAAAAAAAAGAAAGAAAATCATGCCGGCTGAGAATGGAGGAAAAGGGATTGCAGCTTGATTGTCCCCCGGGGTGCTGTCTCTTTCACTGTCTCAGTCTCTCACACCAGCTAAGGTAAAAACCTCTTAAAACAAACAAACAAACAAAAAGTGATATCTGACACAGTTCCGATTCTGTCAGCGAAGGTGGTACCCGCTTAGGCAGCCGCCTGACTCCAAGCCGGGCCTGCTGCCCACGGGCCCCATGCTGGCGGTGTGGACAAGAGGCTGCGAGGCGTGGAGCGGTCCAGAGAAGATGGGGCCCTCCAGCTCCGTTAGGCTGCCTGCCAGGTTCCCACCTGCTGAAAACCTTGTAAGTACTCCGGTGGCTGTACTAGGTGGCTGTACTCGATGGCTGTACTCGGGTGGCTGTACTCGGTGGCCATACTCGGTGGCTGTACTCGGTGGCTGTACTGTACTCGGGTGGCTGGGACAGACTCCCAGAGATCTGCAGGACTTGGCCCCTCGGTACCGGTTCAGGCAGGTAGACTACGGAGGGGAGGGCTGGGGCTGGTGTTTGGGGACAGTAGCCTTAGCATTGACAGCGGCCCCCCACCAGAGGGCGGTGTTGGAGCGTCACAGACAGCTCAAGCGCGATTTCCTTGGCCCAGGAATCAGACAGGCTTCCTTTGGTTTTCTTTCCTTTTTTTTAATCGACAGGTGTTATTTTTTTTCTTTCCCCTAAGGCGCGCGTGCGTGAGAGAGAGACAGTGAGAGGGAAAGTGAGAAATCACCCCCGGGGAGATGGCCAGGCCGCAATCCCAGCTTCTCCATTCTCCTCCTGTTGAATACACATGCACAAGCCCCCGGTGTGATTTTCAAGCCACCGGGTCCGGGACTCCAACCGTCGTCAGTCATGTGGGAGTCCAACGACATTATCGCTAGGCCATCTCCCAGCCCGTCGTTTTGTGTTTCGGGTACACCTAAGTTCCTTAAAGCCTTAGAACCACCGCGTACCGGGCAGCCGGGGTGCCTTGCAGTCGGTCCTGCATCCCTCTTTTGCAGGAAACTTTGGGGACCACCCCGGGATGTGCCACTAGAGGGAGGTAGAGAGCTGAGAATGCGGGTCCAGGAGCGAACGACGGCGGTTCCGAAAACGACAGAAATTGCCGTTTAAGAAATGAACTGGAATTAGGTGAGGAGCGAGGGGAGGACGGCCAGCTGCCACGAGGCAGGAAAAGAGGAAACCGCCACTGTGGGGGTGACCATAGGACTTCAAGAAGAGGCGCGTTCAGCCTGAGATCGTTTTGCCCGCCGACATCTGGGAGGGTGGTCAGCTGGGTGTGGGTGCAGATCAGCGAGAGAGCCGCCTTCCTGGGGGGCAGGAGAGCAGGGGCAGCATTCGCAGAATGTTCTGATGAGCCAAAACAAGGCGGATACCAGGTGCCAGGAGGGACCCCGTAAACACAGGCCCTTGGGAACTAGCAGGCACCCTGGAGGCAGCGGACTTGCGCGTGAGTGAACGGGAGCTCCAGCGTGCTTGCCCAGCTCTCGGGAGCCTGGGAGAGACCAGCTAACGTCTCCCTTGCCCAAGGGGCTTCCAGGGCCACAAGCAGCCCGAAAACAGGGACCCAGCTCCAGGGACCTCCACCCCCTGCCGCGAAAGAGGAATCCAAATGGGGGAGGGAGGCCTATTTTTCAGCAGAGAGGGGAATTCAGAGGAGAGAGAAGCTTCAGAGATGGGAGGAGACAGCAATCAGGCGCTCCTGCAAGGCCCA
>NW_006204205.1:3988097-3990621 GCF_000334495.1 Tupaia belangeri chinensis | reverse complement strand
AAGCAGAAATCCTCCAGCCCATTCTACCCCGTTCTCCCCATTTCACCCCTGGGCTGAGTGAAAGCCAGAACCCTACAGCAACAATGGTGCAGCCATGGGAACCAGCAGTTAGCATAGTGGCTATGTCGCTGGACTCCCACGTAGTCGACCGCGGTTTGAGTCCCGGACCCGGCTTAAAACTCACGCTGGGCGCGTGTGCGTGCTTGCCCAAGATCCCAAGAGGAGGATGGAGGAGAAGGGATTGCGGCGTGACCATCCCCCCAAGGGGGTGATTTCTCGCTTTCTGTCTCTATGTCTCTCTCTGTCTGCACCCTACAGTGAAAAACCTCTCCAAAAAAACCCCAAAAAACAATGGTGCAGCCAGGACAGCCCAGTTTGTTTCCCTGGTAAAAACTTTTTATTTTTAATTTTCTTTTCTTTTCTCAAGAGATTTTTGCTATAGTATGCGTGCACTTGTGGGAGATACAGAGAGAGACAGAAAGCGAGAAGTCACTCCCCAGGGGGGATGGCCATGCCGCTATCCCTTCCCCTCCATTCTCCTCTCGGGATCTTGGGCATAAGCATAAACGCCCGGCCTGAGTTTAAACCACCAGGTCCGGGACTTAAACCACGGCCAGTTGTGTGGGAGTCCAGTGACGTCCCCAGATTCAGCGTCAGCACCCTCATCTGCATCCGCACAGGAACATAGTCAGACAATGGCCTCCTCTGCCTCCGGTGACTTCTCATTACTAGAATAAGTCAGTCCTTCCTACGCAGCACGACCGGCGGGGGCCCCCTTCTCCCTCCCCGACCCCACCTCCAGCTCCCACTGACACACCACATGGTCATCGTCTTCCTGCCATTCCTCACCACACCAAGTCCATTCCCACCACTGCGCCGGCCCGCACCCTTCCTCCGGTGTGGCCGCCCCGCCTCCAGGCTTCACCATTGCTGGCTCCTTTCCATCACGTTGGTGTCAGGTGTCACCTCCTCAGTCAGACACTGGCCTTCACGTGCCCACAGACTCTCCCTCCCTAGGATGGAAGCAACCGAAGCACGGGGCCTTCGCTGTCGTGGCCACCACTCACCACTCAAGCCTGGCCCATAGAGGTGATCCATAAATGTTTTTGAAAGAAAAAAAAAATCTTTAATCAATTCTATCCGATAGGTTTGATTATTGTTTTCCATTTCTAGAAAAGGAGTCTGAGTCCCAGAAAGGTTAAGTGGCCCAAGGTATAAGACAGCAGAGGCACAACGCACCCCAGGCAGCCCAACCTCAGTCCTCACGCCTCGACCCCAGGGTGGTTTTCTCTCTCCCTTTGCCGTTCCTTTCGTGGTAGCACTCACCACAGGTCTGGTCTCGGGGCCCCCATCAGGTACAGGTGCTAGGCAGAGCTCTGTCCCTGGTCCTTGTGGTGTCACTCATGCTTAGTCAGTGCCTGGCCAGGCCAGAAGGTGGCACAGTGGTTAAGGTGCTGGACTCCCACATGGCTGACCACGGCTCGAGTCCCAGACCTGGCACACCAGATGTGTGTGCCCAGAATCCCAAGAGGAGAATGGAGAAGGGATTGAGGCATGAACAACCCCCCTGGGGGATGGCTCCTCACTTTCTCTGTATCACTCCAGCAAGTGCACGCACCCTATAGCAAAACTCTTTTTAAAAAAATAAATAGATAAAAATACAAACCAGTGTCTGGCACATCATAGCTGCTTAGTGAGTGTGCGCTGAGTAAACGAATAAGTGACAGAATGAACAGACGAGTGGGGGGTGGGTGTGGAGGAAGAGGAGGGCGCTGGAGGCGGTTTCCCAGGCCCAGCGGGAGTCAGTGTGCACAGATAAAGGGGTCTGCTGAGAGGTGGCCTTCGTGTGGTGAGGCCATCACTTGCGCCAGATGTGGGGTGAGCACTTGCTCTTACGGTGAGAGTTTCCTGCTCCAGAATCTCTGAGCTGGCGGTCGCCCTCCCCCCAAGAGGCAGGGATTTGGCTTCTGTTTCTGACCGGAGCCGAGAGTCCAGCCTGCCCATCCGGGTGATACCCAGGGCTCTGGGTGGACCCGTGCAAACTGCTTCCACTCATCGCATTATGTCAGCACCTTTTCAGCTTCTGAGAAACAGGAAGCACCATGATGTGTGGTGGGGTTTGAAGAAGACGATAAGAGACTTACTAATCACATCTCTCTGGTTTGGGCATGGAGGGCCGGGGTTCCTGTTTGCTCTGCCTCTGCAGCATCACCTTTTCCCTTAAGCCAGAAGGCTGGCGGAGGAGGCCCATGTGGAAAATACACTTTCCGTGGGGGAAAAGAGCAAGGGACACAGCTTTTAAAGTGATGACGATAAAACAGACCAGACGTACAAGAGAAAATGCACCTCCCATGTACAGTTTTAAACATATACAACCCACGTGCTCCCACCCGACTTAGAGGTCTCCCTTCCCCATGAAGATGTCCTTTCTAGCACCTACGTCCCTCCCCTAGTATAGGTAACCACTTGGGGTATTGTTTCTTTGCCATTCTTTACAGTTTTTTTGTTTTTTTGTTTTTTTTTT
>NW_006204205.1:3929799-3988066 GCF_000334495.1 Tupaia belangeri chinensis | reverse complement strand
TTCACTATAGGGCGCGTGCGCTCGCCAGACAGACAGAGACATAGAGACAGAAAGCGAGAAATCATCCCCCGGGGGGGTGACCACGCCGCAATCCCTTCTCCTCCATTCTCCTCTCGGGATCTTGGATACGCACGCACACGCGCCCGGCATGAGTTTTTAGCCACTGGGTCCGGGACGCGAACTGTGGTCGACTATGTGGGAGTCCAGTGACATAGCCATTACACTAACTGCTGGTTCCCAACCATTCTTTACAGTTTTACCACACATGTAAATATCCTCAGATTATATATGCTTTCATTTTGCCTATTTTGGGCTTCTTTATAAATGGAATCATGTGGAATGTATTTGTGTATCTGAGATTTACGTTTACAGCTCAACAAAATGTATTCAGATTCATCCATGTTGATACATGTAACTGTAGCTTCTTCATTTATGCTACTGTATTTACCATAATGCCCTCCACAAGGAAACCACAATGTATTTATTTTACTACTGAGGGGTACTTTTCTTCCCCCCAGTTTTAGTTATTAAAAACAATGTTTTATGGAGGCCAGAAGGTGGCATGGTGGTTAAGGTGCTAGACTCCCACATGGCCAACCATGGTTTGAGTCCCAGACCTCTGGTGGCTTACTTTCTCACTTTCCTTCTCTCCCTCTCTCTCTGTCTCTCTGGTGAGCACACATGCCCTATAGCAAAATTTTTAAAAATAATAATAAAGAAATAAAATAGAATAAATAATTACTTAAAGCAAAACAGAACGATGCTTTGGACCAGCAGATGACACCAGCAGGTGACATGGAGGTTAATATAATGGATCCCACATGGCCCACTGCACAGTTCAAGTCCCAGACTCAGTGGCTCAAAAGTCACACTGGGTGTGTATTCCCATGCTCATAATCCTGAGAGGGGACTGGAAGAGACGGGATTGCAGTATGACCACAATCGCCCCTGGGGGGAGGCGTTTATTTTTTCCCTCCCCTTAGAACTCCCCCTCTCTCCTTTCTCTTCGGTGAGACCTGTAATAAAAACAAAACAAAACAAAATGTTTCAAAAAGACATCTGAAGCATTTATAGATAAACAAAGGAAAACTGAGTGTGGTGTGGTCTTTAGTTAATAGTAACATATCAGTATTGGTTCATTAATGAGACAAATGTATACGCTAATGTAAGATGTTAATAAGAGGGGAAGTTGCTATGTGGGAACTCTACACTATCTTCGCATTTTTTCTGTACATATGAAATTATTCAATAAAAAGTTTATTTAAAAAATGTTGTTACGAATTTATCAAAATTTTATATATTGATGTTTTTATCTTCTGATGCTCAGGGGCAAGAATTTCTCTTTAATATGCACTAGGTTGAAATGATGGGTTATAGGGTACATGCACCTTCAATGTAAAAAGGAACTGCATTTTAAAAGTACCATTTATTCTTCTGCAATTTAATGTATAAGAATTCCTGTACTTCACTTCCTGGGCAAGACTTGTAATATCTGACTTTTTTATTTCTGCCCGTCTGGTGGGTAAAATGTTATCTCATTGTGGTTTAATTTTGCATTTCCCTGACTACTAACAAGGTTGAACATCTCTTTATGTTTATTGGCCATTGTGTTTCCTGTTCTAAGAAATGCTTATTCATGTCATTTGCCTTTCTTTTTCCCTAGTGGGTTATATTTTTCTTATTAAGAGCACTTTGCTATACATTCTGGAAATCAATCCTTTGTCATTTATATGTGCTAGAAATATTCATCTTAGCGTGTGACATGTCTTTTCACTCCTTATAGTAAATGGGTTTTGTGGGGGATTTTTAGAATTTCTTTTTTTTTTTTTTTTTTTGGTCATAGCGTGCATGCACTCACCAGAGAGAGGCAGAGAAAAAGAAAGAGAGGAAAAGTGAGAAATCACTCACTAGAGGGAATGACCATGCCGCAATTCCTTCTCCTCTTGGGACCATGGGTACACATACACATGTACCTGGTGTGATTTTTTCAGGCCACCTGGTCCAGGACTCGAACCACAGAGCTGGCCAGGTGGGATCCAATGCCTCAATGACCACACCACCTGCTGGCCTACTAGTAAATTTAATGAATGTTGAAAGTGTCAATCTTTTCCTTGGTTATCTGCTCTTTGGGGGTTTTATTTACAAAATTCTTCCCTTCCAGGCTGGAGTGCTCCCTCCTTCAGCCTCTTCTGTGTCCTGGGCACTAACCAATATGGACGTCTTTGCCCGCAGGTCCCCTGTTGGGTTTGGCCATAGGGAACATTGACAGGTGATTAGAAGGTGGGAGGCTAGTGAAGTCAGGGTACTAATTCCCCCAGCTCTCTTCTGCCAAGGTGATGCAGACCAGCCGTGTCCCTTGACTGAAGTCCCAGCTCCCACCAAAGGGCTCAGCCTTCTGCACACAGTCCTCTGAATCTGCGTCGGAGTAACTAGACGCTCTCCTGTTACGGCTCCCTTTGCTCTAAACCTCAAGGACTTTGTTTTCGTTAAACCCTGTTCTCACTTTCATAAGGTTCCCTTTATTAAATAAACTCTCCTCAAGTTACCCAGTGTGAGTACCCCAGCTGTTTCCTGCCAGATAGACTCACATCAAGGTCATACTTTCTCTTTAGTTTTTACTTTTAGAGAGAGTTTCGCTATAGGGTGTGTGCGCTTGCCGGAGAGACAAAGAGACAAAAAGCAAGAAATCACCCCCCAGGGAGGATGGCCACACTGCAATCCCTTCTCTTCCATTCTCCCCTTAGCATCTTGGGCATGCACGCACACATGCCCAGTGTGAGTTTTAAGCCACTAGATCTGGGACTTGAACTGCGGTTGACTATGTGGGAGTCCAGTGATGTAACCATTATGTCTTCTGCCGGTCCCAGTTTCTCTTTATTTTTAAATTAGTTTTTCAGTTGCTCTACCTTGAGGATTTCTTAACCTTGGCACTACTGACATTTTGGATGGGATAATTCTTAGTTGTGGAGAGACGTCATTTGTATTGCAGTATGTTTAGCAGAACCCTGGTCCTTCACATGCCAGTAAATCTCCCCCTTCCTCTCCAGTGGTGACAACCCAAAGTTGCCAAATATTCCCGGAGATAAAAAAAATCACCCTCTAGGGAACCAGCAGTTAGCGCAATGGCTATGTCACTGGACTCCCACATAGTAGACCACGGTTCGAATCCCGCACCCGGCAACTTAAAACTCACACCGGGCACGTGTGCGTGTGTGCCCAAGATCCCAAGAGGAGAATGGAGGAGAAGGGATTGCGGCGTGACCATCCCCCTTGGGGGGTGATTTCTCGCTTTCTGTTTCTATGTCTCTCTCTGTCTGGCGAGCGCACATGCCCTATAGTGAAAACCTCTCCAAAAAACAAACAAACAAACAAACAAAAACACCCTCTATTGAGGATTGCTGTTCTATCTCTTTGTCAATACCACATTTTCTTAATTACTAAAGCCTGATATTTTGATATTGATCTCCTTCGTTAGGACTGTATTGGCTGTTTTTGAACCCTCATCCTTTCATGTATATTTTAGATTCTTCTTAGTACACACCATTAAAAATTTGTTAGAAGAGTTAGCAGATGGCATGATGGTTAAGACACTGGACTGCCATGAGGCTGACTGTAGTTCAAGTCCTGGACTTGGCAGCTTGCTTTCTCATTTTCCCTCTCTTTCGCTCTCTTTCTCACTCTCTTTCTGGCCAAATTAAAACTAATAATGATAAATAAATAGATTATTTTTAAAAATTTGTGAGGATTTTTATAGAAGATGTATTAAATTTACAGATTAATTTCCATATTACAGTTTAAAGACTTTCTATCCATGAACATAGTAGATCTCTCTAATAGTCTTTTTTAATATCCCTTAATAAAGTTTTACATTTTATTTTAATACTTTATTATATTTATTATTTGGCAGCTTATGTTCTTATATGTATACTTATATTCTTAATCTAACAAATTATTGTAATAATACTTTTTGATGTGGGGCCAGCATGTAGCATGGTGGTTAAGACATTGGACTTACACATGGCCGACCGTGGTTCAAGTCCTGGACCCTGTGGCTTGAAACTGATGCCAGGCATGTGTTCATGCATGCCCAAAATCCAAGGGGGAGAATGGAGGAGAAAGGATTGTGGCATGGCCATCCACCCTCACTTTCCCTCTCACTGACTCTGTCTCTCTGTTGAGTGCATGTGCTCTGTGGTAAAAAACTTATAGATGTAAGAATACAGTCTTTAAAATTATACATATACTTTTTATTTCACATGTAATAATTTTCCATCTTTATCACACGCAGTATGGTTTTTCAAAGCCTACATGCCTTGCATATCAATCATTTCAAAGGTATTACCATACACATTAGCCTGAACAGATCATTTTACTTTCTGTGTCTATCAGATTTTTTTTCTCCTCTGAGCCCCTCCTTCTCACCCCTCCAATCACTGCCCCCCCATACAGTCTCTGGCATGTATACTTGTCAACCTACTATTATACATTACAATCTTTCAGTTTCTGTAATAAGGTGCAGAGTTCATTGGATTAAAACTATATTTTCTACTTAGTGATATAAAACAAATTGACTTTGTTGCTTGATAGCAGCTTGCTAAACTCTCTTATTCCTTATGATTCTTTGACTGATTCTACATTCTTTTGAGTTCTAGTTTTGTCACATTGTATCATAAATAGATACACATACACAAACATGAGCGTGTGTACGTCTATACATAGATATATGAATTTAGTTTCTTCCTTTACAATCCTCATTATTTATTAGTTCTATTTATAATTGTATTGCAAAAGACAGAGGCTTTGGTCACAATTTATCATTGAAAAGTACTTAGCCGTACCCAGGGCCACTGCTAGCTCATATAACTCCTCTGTGCAAACTGGAGAAAGCCTTTTTCTCATACGTTTTACTTTCATCTGGTAGGAAGTTGTCATGGTACATATTTAAATCAACATTGTGAATAAATGGTGCTTCTGGCATTGTGTAATGCCCAGAGAGGGCCTGCAGATATTCTTGTATTATTCCTACTTTTTTTTTTCTTTAAGATTTTTGCTATAGGGCACAATGTGCTCACCAGAAAGAGGAAAAGTGAGAAATCACCCCTCCATCCCAGGGAAGAAAGTCATGCCACAATCCCTTTGCCTCCATTATCCTCTCAAGATTTTGGTGGAAAAAAAAAGGGGGAGGGTACCAGCAGTTAGCATAATGGCTATGTCACTGAACTCCCATGTAGCTGACCGTGGTTCGAGTCCTAGACCCGGTGGCTTAAACTCATGCCAGGTTCGTGTACATGTGTGCTCAAGATCCCGAGAGGAGAATGGAGGAGAAGGGATTGCGGGGGTGGGGGGGTGTGATTTCTCGCTTTCTATCTCTCTGTCTCTCTTTCTGGCGAGCACATGCGCCCTATAGCAACAACCTCTCCAAAAAAAAAAAGATTTTAGTGATGCACGTGCACACAGACACACGGGACATTCATCTTTCTGTCTTTCTTTCTCTTCTTCTTCTTCTTTTTTCTCTTTTTTTAGAGATTGTTGCTATAGGGTACATGTGCTCATCAGAAAGAGAGACACAAGGTGAAAATTTTAGCCTCCCCGGGGGGAATGGCCGCACCACAATAATTTCTCCTCCATTCTCCTCTTGGGATTTTGTACATGCATACACACACCCAGCCTGAGTTTAAACCACAAGGCCTGGGACTTGAACCACAGTTGACTACATGGGAGTCCAGAAACGTAACCATTATGCCATCCACTGGTCCCTGCAAGAATAGTTTCTGATGTTGAATCTTAAATTCTTGAAGTAAACCCAGTTAAGTCATTATGTACTATCTTTTCATACGTACTGGATTTGGATCAATAACACTTCGTTTGCTATTTTTACACCCATATTCATGAGTAAGTATGGGGTTATTATTTTCTTTTCTCGCCCTCCTCTGACTTGGGTATGATAGATACGTGGTCGCTTCACAAGATGAGCTGGGAAAATATTCTATTTTGCTTATTTTCTGTCTATGTTAGAAATTATATGTGACTTGAAAGTTTAGGAGGACTCACGGGTAAAACTGTCTGGACTTTGTGTGTTCTTTGAGGAAAGATTTTTAAATGACTGATTTGGGGCTAGGTGGCAGCTGAGTGGTAGCACAGCTAGACCTGCAAGGGAGGGGTCCTGGGTTCATGTCCTGGGAGCTCCCTGAGCATGCTGGGCCTGTGTGTGTGCCTGCGACCCAGACCTCTGAGTGTAGGGGTGGACCGTGGCATGTAGACCCTGTAAGAGTGCCTCGCTATCTCTCTCATGAAAGAAATGTGTAAATCAACAAAACGAAATGAACCTTTTAATCAATAAATAAAATGCCTGATTCAATTTTTTTATTTTAAATTTATTTATTTAAATTTGACCAGAGAGGGACAGAGAGAGACAGAGAAAGTGAGCCGCCAAGCCCAGGACCTGAACCATGGTTGGTCATATAGGAGTCCAGCACCCTTAACCACCACGCCACCTGCCAGCCCCACCTGATTCAATTTCTTTAGTGACGTTCAGATTTTCTATGTCTTCTGGCATCAGTTGTGGAAATTTATGTTCATATTGGGCACATATTTGAGTGCCTTTTCAGATTGCCTGCACTGCGTCCTTTCTCTCTCTTGGTCAGCACCCCACCACACCAAGTCACCCCTTCCCTTCCGGACTCAGATAAAAGACCACCCGCATAGAGTGGAGTCCGGCTTCCTCTGGGGCTGCAGATGACTGGCTGACGCAGTTCCGAAGCACAGGGAGGTCACCCCTGTGGCGTTAACTATGATCACTGTGATATGGGAGATCAAGGCCTGGCATATGAATTTCCCCCTCCTTTAGCCTGTCTCTGCACTGTTTCAAAGTCTGTTTTGTCCTTTTCGATACTTCGGGAGGACTCCCATAGGCCAAGCAAACTTGCCTGCTGAGGGGCTTGCTCTGTGTCTTGCTACCTCAGGGCAAAGGTGTGGCCAGTGCAGTGTGTGGCGACCACATGGTCTCACATCTTTCCTTGCCTCCCTGCCTTTCTCCCCCGAGCCTCAACCATCGAGGCGTATAACTCCCAAATAGAGCTCAACATTTTGCCGCTTCTCTCATGAGGGCGGTGCTTCCTCAGGACACCTGGGCTTTCACAGTTGGTACCAGATGTAGTTTTAGATAACAAACCCTTGGGACAGAATTTTGAAGTCTAGTTGTTCACCTCTTCAAAAGAATAGGAACTGCTGCTGAGACTACGTAAGTTAGGAATAACTGCTAGCACGCAGTGGCTTTGCAGTTTCTTAGTTTCTCTAGTTAGTTTGGATGAAGGACAGGTGGGAGCAAGATGATGGGAAATGAAGTGAGTGACTGGCCCATGTAGGAGCCATGTTAACTACGAGGCTTGCAGAGAACTGTGTCTCTATGACAGAGTACCGAAGGGAGTGTACCGAAGGGAGCGACAGGCTCAGGGCAATCTAATTCCAGCTCACCTGCGCGCCAAGTGCTAGAAGACATCTATGCCGACTCGAAAGGAGACCCATATATCCTGCAGCCACAGGGTGGACGAAGCTGACAATTAGACTCAGGGTCTGATTATTTGCAGGCCTCTGTAAAGCTTCAAAGAAAGTGCACCTTTGGAATTCTTCTATGTCAAAGTCAGAGGCCTTATTGGGAATGGATGGGCCCATCAGACCTGGGACAGGAATAATTAGGTGAACACATGTGATACTCTTGAACCCCCTTAACTGGCAGAAACAGTCCCACTTGCTAGATTAGCCTAGCTTTCCCTTGCCTGGAGACAGAGTAGGTTTCTCCTGAAACCTAAGCTTCACAAGGTGACACCTGCTCTTCCCATATCCTCCGTCAGCATCCCTCTTTGCCTCCAGGTCAATTGGAGTCGGAGCTAAGAATATCCTGAATTAGCCAGGAATGAATAAGAAGACACACCAGCAGTTACTTTGATAGAGAGAACTGAATATAAAAAATTGTCAGCCAGCTATTGGAAACCGTCCAGGCACAGAGAAGAGTAAGGCCTGTGGCATTGGCAACAGCGGGAAACATACCACCTCTATGTGTAGGAAGTAAAGGGGAGAGATTCAGCTGGTTAAAATTCAGAAGTTTGGGGGCCAGCAGGTGGCATAGTGGTTAAGGCGTTATACTTCCACATGGCTGACTACAGTTCGAGTCCCAGACCTGGAGGGTTGAAACTCTCACGCCAGGTGCGTGTGCATGGATGCCCCAAATCCCAAGAGGAGAATGGAGGAGAAGGAATAGTGGTGTGGCCACCACCTTCAACCTTGTGGAGGGAGCATGCTCTGTAGGCAGTGGCGCTCCTGAGCTTAGAAATGGGAGTGGGATCAGACCTTTGAGAGGTCACTGATTGGCCAGCTCTGGGTCTCCGAGAGGAATGAGGCATGCTAAGGTTGGATCTATGGGAAATGGGAGAATTGCGAACTATAGTTGTTGTCACTGGAATGAACTACTGCTGCCAGGGTGCGTTCGGATAGGAACAGCAATACCAAAGGACAGCAATAGGAAATAAGAACAAGAGTGGAAAATAAATGGTAAGAAACAAGTCTGGTTTTCCTCCAGCCTCCCAGTCTAGCACCTGCTGTTACAGACCCGGACAGGGATTCTTCTGGCAAAGGACAGACTGATATGCAGAAGCCTAGCTCCAGGAGAGTATGGAGAGTGCGTGTGAAGGTAAGAGACAACGGCTTCCCACATGACACACAGGTCTCTGCAGGGAGTATAAGGTTTGAAGAAATGTACTAATATGCGTGGTCAGAATGCAGGGCAGAGTGGATCCTAAGCTGTTTGTCCAGGAGAATATAGAGTTTAATAGGATCAAAGTCATTAGTGTGGGGGGGACCAGCAGTTAGCGTAATGGCTATGTTGCTGGACTCCCATGTAGTCGACTGCGGTTTGCATCCCGGACCCAGTGGCTAAAACTCACGCCGGATGCGTGTGCGTGTGTGCCCAAGATCCCGATAGAAGAATGGAGAAGGGATTGTGGTGTGGCCATCCCCCCTGGGGGGTGATTTCTCGCTTTCTGTCTGTCTCTCTCTGTCTGTCTGGCAAGCACACACATCGTGTAGCAAAAAAGAAAAAACCTCTTTTCTGTGGGGGCTACTTACTCTGGCTAGCTGACAGTTTGCTGGACTGGCTCCCCGAAGCCTGAGCCTGATGATGGTGTGCAGAATATGAAGTGAAGCTGCCAGACGCCCTTCCACAGAGTCAAAGAAGAGGGCAGACAGCTCAGGGGACTAGAGGTATGAAAATGGGTTTCTGGTATACGGGCTGAGGACCCACTCTACATGTTCCTGGAGGGCACAGAGCACGCTCCCTTGGCTAACACAGCAACAGGCACACAGTGAGAAGGAACGGGCATCGCTGCAGAGGCCGGCAGTGGGCGTCTCCTATGATCTGGGTTCCAGGTACAGGACGCTGCCCTGAACAAGGACTACATCAGTAGGCAAGACCGGATGCCCCGAATGGTAGGGGCCAACTTAGGAGCACTTAGTCCTAACAAGCAAAGTGGACACCATCACTGCAATGAGCAAGGAAGCCCTGGTGGTAATCCGGGTGCCTTGATCTTTGACCTTCAGGGATCTAGAGCGATGCCTAATCAAAGCGTCTCGAGGCACGAGAGATGTTGGGAGATAATCAACCAGTGTGTATATGCCAGCAGACAGAATCAAGAGCTTGTGGGTAGAGGACTGTTCTCATCGGTTTTGTTGCTAATAACAACAAAAAAATGCCTGAAACTGGGTGATTTATAAATAGTCAAGTTTTTTTTTTTTTTTTTTTTTTTGGAGAGGTTTTTGCTATAGGGCGTGCGCTCAACAGAAAGAGAGAGACAGAGAGACAGAAAGCGAGAAATCACCCCCAGGGGGTAACCAGGCCACAATCCCTTTTCCTCCATTCTCCTCTCGGGATCTTGGGCATGCACGCACACGTGCCCGGCGTGAGTTTAAGCCACCAGGTCCAGGACTCGAACTGCTGTGACTACATGGGAGTCCAGCGACATAACCATTACATTAACTGCTGGCCCCCAAATAGTCAAGTTTATTCAGTTCACAGTATAAAGGCCCAAGGCCTAGGGCCACTTCTGGTGGAGATATCCTGGCCACACTATGACATGGCAGAGGGCAGGTGAGCATGGTCTGTGTTCCATGTGTCTTTTACTCCCTCTGCTTATAAATGCACCAGAACTCCATCATGGGGGCCCCACCATAGTGACCCTATTCTAATCTCTTCCCAAAGGCCCCCAACCTTTTGACACCATGATCGGATTACGTTTTCTCCTCCTTTTAAAAAAAGTTTATTTTTTTCTTCCATGAATGAATGAGGGAGAGAAAGAGCTCCCAGCTGGGTCTTTTTGTTGTTGTTGTTGTTGTTGTTGTTGTTGTTGGAGAGGTTTTCGCTATAGGGCGCTCGCGCTCGCCAGACAGACAGAGAGAGACATAGAGACAGAAAGCGAGAAATCACCCCCCAGAGGGGATGGTCACGCCGCAATCCCTTCTCCTCCTTTCTCCTCTCAGGATCTTGGGCACGCGCACACACACATGCCCGGCGTGAGTTTTAAGCCACCGGGTCCGGGACGTGAACCGCGGTTGGCTACATGGGAGTCCAGAGACACAGCCATTACGCTAACTGCTGGTTCCCCCAGCTGGGTCTTGACACCATGAGCCAACCCTGTCCTTCAGCCAGGCTGAGCCATGGGCAAGTGTGTACCCGATGTACTCAGTGAGGTTTCCAGACTTGAACCAGGAACTTTCCCACGTAGGATTGCCTCCCAGAATATTGTATTTTACCACTGTACCACTGTCTGACCTCAAGTTTTCACTTTCTTAACCACGTTGTAGAGGCTCAGTGTCAACACATGGATTTTCAGGGACGTGTTCAAACTGTTGCAAGGGCTGACATCACCCACCACAGTGACAAGTCAGGCTCTTCCTCTAACTCCCAGTCTAGGACATTCATACACCCAGTGTCCATTGCTGGAATGAGTGACTATTAACTTCACTGCACATGCATGCAACAAGTGTTCTTCTGAACTTTACCAAGAGACCTAGAGCACTGGTGAGGAGATACCAGACTTTTCAAGCATTGTTAGGTATGAGTTCTGCGCTAACACTGTTATCTGAAAAACCCAAATGGCACCATTCTCTGGTTAGAATGGGACTTAGATAGGACAAGCAATAAATGGAGTTTTGGGGGGTGAGTCTTTCATATATTCTGTGAGTAGTCCTTCACTATATCAATGGGATGAATATCCTTGGCACCTGGGAGAATTTCACGTTTGTCCTCTGGCAATGGAGGAAGGGACAAGTACGAAGCCTTGAAATGATTCCACCCCGATCGAGATGGTAAATTTAAAAATCAGTAGGGGCCAGCAGATGGCATAGTGGCTATGTCACTAGACTCCCACGTGACTGACCGTGGTCTGAGTCCTGGACCCAATGACTTAAAACTCATGCCAAGTGCATGTGCACGCATGCCCAAGATCCTAGGAGGAGAATGGGGAAGAAGGGATTGCAGTGTGGCCATCCCCCTTGGGGTGAACTCTCATGTTCCCTCTCACTGTCTCTTTCTCTCCCTGGTGAGTGTGTGTGCCCTAAGGAAGAAACCTCTAAAACACACACACACACACGCACATGCACGTACACACGCACACACACAACAATATTGCATTCCTGGATGGACTGAAGAAGTCATTGCCACCATGAGAGTTGAACCATGCAGGAGTGATGGTCCTTACCACCTCCCCATTCAATCTGCCTTTCTAGTTTCTGCAAAAACCAGAAGGCTGGTTACAATTCAGGCTACGACTGACCACCTTGGAACAGACCAGCCCTCTAGCTAAAAACAGTTAAGAAACCAGGTCAAATCATTTTTAAAATCTGTTTTTAAAAAAGTAGAGCTAAGATTGCAACGAAGACTTATGGGACCAAGGTTCTAAAGAGAAGGAAAGCTCAGAATTGAGACTGACATTTAGCACAGTTTTTGCCGTGAGGCATTTATTGATTAGTAAGCAGTGGTTTTAGAGGTCTAGAAATGAGAGACAGAGAAGCTGAGAGAAAAGTTGTGGCTGAAGTGCTAAAAGGATAAAGCAGAGTTTTTGGCAGCCTCATGGGGCGGCAGGGACAAAAATTGGAATCTGGGGTCCACCAAGTAGGAGGGGTTCCTGTAAATACTCTCTGGCTTTCACTTGGAACCCCAAAGGGTTATTATATTAAAAATAAGAACTAACCTAAAACACACCAGTCATTTAACACTAAAATCGGACTTCCAATGAGCTGTACCTCAGACTAAATTAAGATAATTGGTCCCTACCCTAACTGCTTGCTAGGAGTAAAGTAAATCATCCTTGGAGGAAGATAACATTGTCTTTTGTCATTTCTCCTTGCATTTCAGACTTCCTTTCCTTCCAGAGGTACAATCTATCCAAATTCTTTTATTGAGAATTTATTGGTGATAAGCTCTTTCAGTTCCAGTGTTAAAATGGCCAACTTGGAAGTTTAAAAACTGGATAAAAGACTTGAACAGACTCAAAACCAATGAAGATATACAGATGGCAAATAAAAATGTGCAAAAATGCTCAACATCATGTGTCATTAGGAAATTGTAAATTAATTAACGAGATGCTATTACGTACCTATTAGAATGGACAAAATCCAGATCACCGACAACACCAAATGCTGTGTAGAATGTGGAGCAACAGGAATGCTCATTTATAGTTGGTGAGAATGCAGAATGCTATAGCCATTGTAGAAGACAGTCGGCAGTTTCTTCCAAAACTAAACATACTTTTAGCATGCAATCTAGCACTCATACTCCAAGATAATTACCCAAAAGAGTTCAGAACTTACGTTAATACAAAAACCTGTATGTGGTTGTTAATAGCAGCTTAATTTATAACTGCTCACTCTTGCAAGCAACCATTATATCTTCTATAGCTGAATGGATAAACTATGGTATATCCAGGCAATGGAATATTATTTAGCACTATAAAGAAACGAGATAGCAAGCCATAAAAAGACATGGAGGAACCTTAAATACATGTTTGTTACTAAGTAAAATAAGCCAATCCAAAAAGGCTATCCACTGTATGATTCTAATTATATGTCATTCTGAACCAGGCCAAACTACGAATCAGTAAAAAGTTCAGTGATAGTCTGGGGTTGTGGGCAGGGAATGATGAATAGGCAGAGCACAGAGGAGTTTTAGGCCACTGAAACTACAGTGTTACTATGCATTATGGATCCAAACCCATGGAAAGCACTAGAGTAAGAACAAACCCTGGGGCCAGCAGGTGGCACAGTGGTTAAGGTGTAGGACTCCCATATGATTGACCACAGTTCAAGTCCCAGACCTGGTACCTTGAAAATCGTACCAGGCATGTGTACATGCTTGTATGCCCAAAGTCCCAGAAGGAGAATGGAAAGAGGATTGCAGGGTGACCATCCTCCTCAGGGGGTGATTTCTCTCTTTTGCTCTCACCATCTCTCTCCATCCTTTCTCTGGCATGCGCACATGCCCTATGGCAAAAACCTTAAAAGACTTGTGTGTGTGTGTGTGTGTGTGTGTGTGTGTGTATAATGGATTTTGGGTGATAATGAGGTGTCCATGTAGGGTCACCAGTTGTAACACGTGTGCCATTCTGGTGGGGGATGGAGACAGTAAGGGAGGCTGTGTGCACGTGGTTCCAGCAACAGCATGAGAACTCTCTGCACTTTGCACTCAATTTTGCTGTGAATCCAGAACAGCTCTCAAAAATAAAAAGTGTTTGCATCCTAGCCTTATAAGGGATGTTTCCACTGATCAGAAACTTAGAGGTTAACCATATTTTTTTCTTGAGCACTTAAAAAACAACAGCCCGCTGTCTCCCAGCTTCCATTTGTTTGTTGCAGAGAAACCAGCTTCCAGTCTAATTGTCTTTCTTTTGTAAGAAATCTATCTTTTCTCTCTGGCGGCTACAAAGATATTTTTCTAGTTTGGTGTTCGAGGTTTTTTACTATGATGTATTTAGGTGTGGGCTTCTTTTTATTTTTCCTACTTGGAATCCACTAGATATCCTAGATCCCAAAACCAATCTTTTCATCATCATGGAAAACTTCCAGCCACTCTGTCTTCATATATCACCTGTTCCCTGTTTCTTTTGCCCTCTCTTTCTGTAACTCCAATTAGATACATGTTCGATGTTTTCATTTTATTCTCTATCTCCTCTACAGCTTTTTTTGTTATGGGTATTGGAGACCCAAGAAAATGTTTTGAGAAGAGGAGTGGCTTATTCAGCCCTCTTTTAGTAAGATCATTAGAAGGTGGAAGGATCAGAGCAACCACCGGAAGGCTGTCTGGCATTCCTCTTGGCATTGGCTTAGGATCACTCCACACAGGGAGCTTGCTCAGTGAAAAATCTTTACCCAAAACTCGGGCCCTCCCCATGGGGCCCATGGAGGAGAGAAGCTGAGAGCTTCAGGGCTGAGTGCACCAGGATGGCACAGGTTCAATTTCCTGGGAATCACCAGTCCTGCCTGAGAGGTCCCGGCAGAGGCTGCTCTGTGCTGCTGCCTCGTGCTGTACAGACTATGGCAGAAAAGCCCTGGGGCCTCCTGGTTCACTTTTCCACATGCCAGCACTTTATTTTTATATGTATGGATTGCTGTTTCTACACTTTCAGTGCATCCCTGAAATACAGGGGAAATGTGATCTGACAGACTAGGACACAGAGAGACACCAGAGAGTTGAGTGCATTAAGAGAAAACCAGGGGAAGGCACAGCAGAAAGGCAGCCATCGCCAAGGCAAGAGGAGAGCCCTCAGAGAAACCCCTCCTGCAGGCACCTTGACCTTGGACTTCCTGCTTCCAGAACTGTGAGAAAATAAATTTGTTGTTTAGGTCGCTCAGTCCGTGGCATGTTGTTACAGCGGCCTGAGTAAACTAATACAGTGTACATGGCCAACCTCGTGTCACACTCACGCTGGGGTTGGTGAGCACAGCAAGACTTGGGATTAGTGTTGAGAAAACTTGCTATTTGAAAGCTTTGTGGAAAGTTTTGTGTTTACACAGTAGTGGTGAAGATTGGGGTCTTTCCCGTGTGAAGGTGGCTATGTTAGATGAGTTTTATCCCCAGTGTCTGTTCGGGGTTCAGAGGGGCCTGACCCGTTTTCTCCCACTTTGGTTGCCCTGTTCTACCGTGTGGTTATCAGAGGCTGGTGCTATGGGCTTGTCTTCTCTACAAGCAAATGTCGAGTTGTGCCGAGTAGGAGAAAGGGCATTTGGCCATTTCCATGCTATTTGCACTGATTTCTTTCCTCAGAGGTAGCTGAAAAATTTTGGCTTCTGCACTTGACTTTGTGCTAATTGTTCAGAGGACGATTGTTTGATAAGTACCTGTCTAGCTGCCTTAGGGTCTGTAGTGTGTCATTTGGTTGCTGGCTTGGGATAACAGATTTATGGGATAACTTAAGAGGGATTCAATGGGACCAGCAGTTGGCGTAATGGCTATGTCGCTGGACTCCCACGTAGTCGACTGCGGTTTGAGTCCTGGACCCAGTGGCTTAAACTCACGCCGGGCGCGTGTGCGTGTATGCCCAAGATCTCAAGAGGAGAATGGAGGAGAAGGGATTGTGGTGTGGCCATCCCCCCTGGGGGCTGATTTCTGTCTCTCTGTCTGTCTCTGTCTGATGAGCGCACACGCCCTGTTGCAAAATCCTCTCCAAATAAAAAAAAAGAGGGATTCAATTTATTGGGAATCAGTTGTCAATATGCTAGTCATAGCCATGAGCATTTCCTGTTGAAGGCATTGATTATAGTGGCTCTTGCTGGCTTATTTCAGAAAGGAGCAGGGTCTTTTTTCAAGAAAAGAAAGTTTTCTTAGTTCCTGGTAACAGCCACAGCCCTGGCTGCAGAACTTAGCACGTACAGGTGCAGTGACTATGAGTGCATTAAATGAATCCCCTGTCTCAGCAGGGTTAGTTTCATAGACCCAAAGTAACCTCCCCTTCTTACTCACTGGGTCAAGTGAACAGGTTACAAGAAAAAGACTTCATGGTGTGAACTGATGAACAAGGTCAAAGCCAGGGAAATATGCCTGTGCCTCCTCCTACCTGCAGTGAAATGCAAAAACAAGTAGCAAACATAGAATTCGAAAAACAAGTATACTCTATCTCACTCCACCCTCGCTCTCTCTCTTTTCCTCTTCTTGCAGACAATTAAGGGTACCTCAAGTCAGAGAGAGCTTGGATATAATGTTTACCAATTCAAAAGAAGTCATCTGGGCCCAGCAGGTAGAGACACTGGTTTATTCAACTTATAGGAGGCACTGAAGGCAGCCAGTTGGTTTAGAGTCTGCATTTTGGTGTAGTGTAACAAGAAGTTTTATAGGATATAGATCTTATAGGCATGTTAATTATTCCAGACCTGGTCAGACCTGCAGTCTTTTCAGACCCTTACACAATTTATGGCAATACTGTTCGATGATTACATCAAGGGCTAGATAACTAGGATATAAATCATTGGGGTAAGTTTTTTTAAAATTAAAATTTATTTTATTATATTTATTTATTTTAATTTGACCAGAGAGGGACAGAGTGAGAGAGAGAGGGAAAGTGAAAAAGCAAGCCACCAGGTTCAAGATTCGGACTGCAGTCAGCCATGTGGGAGTCCAGTGCCCCTAGCCACCATGCCACCTGCCAGCCCCAGGGTAAGTCTTTAAGCATGGCAGCCTATAGCCCATGACACACCTGTGGTGAGGAGTCATACCTATCTTGGAGGTCCAACCTAGCCAGGGGCTGCCTTCAGGGGGAGGGAGTAATATAGCCAGGTGCAGAGAAAGGAAAAAAATGGCCAATGTCTGGGCGCTACCCCACAGCACCACTAACTGTACTGAGGACGACAAACGGCCAGCGTGGATAGGCCAGACAGCCATTGTACCTACTTTCCTGAATCCCTAAGACCGAGAGCAAAAGACTTCCTCGGAAATTATGAGAGGTTTGGAATGGGACATACCAGGATTTGAATCCCAGTTATGTTAGCTGTGTGATCTTGGCCAATAATTTAAACTTTCTGAGGCTTCGATTCCAGTTCAAGAAAAAAAGAAACCACACTGTCTTTCATTGACTTGGGATAAGAATTGAGAGATTGATATAAAGTTGTCTAGAAAAGTAAATGGTAGTTTATTCCTTTCCGTAGGCAAAAGATTGAAACCTCAGGAGCAACTGTGAGGATTTATTGTGTTAGATATTACTGTTGCACTCCAATATTTTTGATTCTGCTCTCATTCTGGACTTAGGGGAGGATCCTACCTCCCTGGCCCCTTGAAGTCACTCATGACATTCTGACTCTATCTGATGCGATGTGAGTGGAAATACCTAGGTCGTTGCAAAGCAACTGTTGATTTGGAGGCACCATAAGATGGAAGCATGTGGGACCAGCAGGTGGCATGGTGGTTAAGGTGCTGGACACTCCCACATGGCCAACCATGGTTCAAGTCCTGAATCTGGTGGCTTGCTTTCTCACTTCCTCTGTCTCTCTCTTTCTCTGCCTCTCTCTGGTCAAATTAAAATAAATGAATCAATAAATAAAATTTAAAAAAAAGATGGAAGCACGCTGGATCACAGCCCACACACGGAGAACTGCTGCTCTGAAGTCTAGCCCAAACCTGCACTAGTCTCTGTGTGATCAAAAAAAAGAAACCTTTGGCCTAGCCACAGTGGTGCCAGTGAGGGTGTCATTGTGTGGTGACTGAAGCCGTGCGAGAGACCCAGGTTTTGTTCCTCATCCAACCTAAAACAGGCCAAGCACAGTGGAACATGCCTGTGGTTCCGGCTAAGGGGAAGGCCAGAGTAGGAGGGTCTGGAAGGCAAGATCCTCTCAAGAATAACTCTCTCTCTCTTTCGCCTCTCCTCCTCCTCTTCCCACACTCTCTTTTTCTTATAAACAGATAAAGAAACTTTTGCTGTGTTCCACCACTGGGATTCTGGGGTAATTTGTTACTACAGCATAATCTAGACTATTCTGACTGATATATACACAGATTCGTATAATGTGGATCTTGAAATGTGTAATATGAAAACAAGAGCTGTGATAGGAGTGTTCAGAGTAATGCAGCACACTAAGTGTATTGGGTCATTGAAAGTCATGTTGCATTTTTGCACAGAAAAACGTAGAAAAATGCATCATGACTTTTCCAATGATCTAATAGATACTGGTCAGGAAAATGGTCGGGGTTTCCGAATACCTGATGACAACTTTAACCTCTCTGTAAGGAGAGCAGGTTCTTATATGCATCATTCAAATGGCAGGCCAAATAGAGAAAAGAACATTCCTAAATGAATGTGTTTACTATAGAACACACACACGAGTGGAAAACCGACAAATAGACAGTCACACGAAGAAAAGATAAATACGAAGGAGGGAAGTAAGGAGAGCTCACAAACACCCTTCATTAATGACAAACCAAACTTCATGTGTGCCCGGCAAGAATCTTCCACTTAGCCCAGGAGATGGTCTCTCAAGGTAACACTTGACCAGATCAGAACCCTGTCATATTGTCAGCCTGACAAGATTTTCCAGTCCAGTAGAATTTCTGACCGTATCAAATGGATTCTCGAAAGGAGTGCTGTCATGGAGAGATAGCTATGGCTCAGATTATAGTCCAGAAACTCTTACATTTGTAGCCCCAGAAGATGGATTACCTCAGCTTCCAGATGTCAAAGTTGGAGAGAGGCAATGGCCCAGAGCCTACTGGCTTATGATGGACTCTGGCCAGGTAGCTTTCCGCTTATCTGACTTCAGTAACAGCAGGTACGGTCAAGCAAAAATTCATGCATTCATAATGGAGTGTAGCTGGCAGACCATAACCCTAAGTAAAATGTAAGCTCTTAAATGGAATGAGAATCAGAGCATTGCAAAAGACTCATTAACAAAGGACCTCCAACCCAGGCCCTCTGCATAGGGCCTGTGACCAGTAAACACCTGTTGAATGACAGAATGAAGGGATCCACTGCAGAGTTGAATATTGTTACTGGGTCTGTCCCATATATATACATATATATATATAATTTGGTTTTTTTGGTAGAAGTTTATTCCTATAAGGCATGTGTGCTCGCCAGAAAGACAGAGAGAGACAGAGAGACAGAAAGCGAGAAACCAGCCCCCAGGGGGAATGGCCACGCCGCAATCCCTTCTCCATTCTCCTCTCGGGATCTTGGGCACACATGCACATGCACCTGGTGTGAATCTAAGCCACTAGGTCTGAGACTCGAACCGCAGTCGACTACATGGGAGTCCAGCGACATCTTATATGCATCATTCAAATGGCAGGCCAAATAGAGAAAAGAACATTCCTAAATGAATGTGTTTACTATAGAACACACACACGAGTGGAAAACCGACAAATAGACAGTCACACGAAGAAAAGATAAATACGAAGGAGGGAAGTAAGGAGAGCTCACAAACACCCTTCATTAATGACAAACCAAACTTCATGTGTGCCCGGCAAGAATCTTCCACTTAGCCCAGGAGATGGTCTCTCAAGGTAACACTTGACCAGATCAGAACCCTGTCATATTGTCAGCCTGACAAGATTTTCCAGTCCAGTAGAATTTCTGACCGTATCAAATGGATTCTCGAAAGGAGTGCTGTCATGGAGAGATAGCTATGGCTCAGATTATAGTCCAGAAACTCTTACATTTGTAGCCCCAGAAGATGGATTACCTCAGCTTCCAGATGTCAAAGTTGGAGAGAGGCAATGGCCCAGAGCCTACTGGCTTATGATGGACTCTGGCCAGGTAGCTTTCCGCTTATCTGACTTCAGTAACAGCAGGTACGGTCAAGCAAAAATTCATGCATTCATAATGGAGTGTAGCTGGCAGACCATAACCCTAAGTAAAATGTAAGCTCTTAAATGGAATGAGAATCAGAGCATTGCAAAAGACTCATTAACAAAGGACCTCCAACCCAGGCCCTCTGCATAGGGCCTGTGACCAGTAAACACCTGTTGAATGACAGAATGAAGGGATCCACTGCAGAGTTGAATATTGTTACTGGGTCTGTCCCATATATATACATATATATATATAATTTGGTTTTTTTGGTAGAAGTTTATTCCTATAAGGCATGTGTGCTCGCCAGAAAGACAGAGAGAGACAGAGAGACAGAAAGCGAGAAACCAGCCCCCAGGGGGAATGGCCACGCCGCAATCCCTTCTCCATTCTCCTCTCGGGATCTTGGGCACACATGCACATGCACCTGGTGTGAATCTAAGCCACTAGGTCTGAGACTCGAACCGCAGTCGACTACATGGGAGTCCAGCGACATAGCCATTATGGTAACTGCTGGTCCCTGTTTTAGAATATATTTAAAGAAACATATCAGGATCTTTGTGAAGTTTTCTCAAGCAGGGGAATCTCCTGTTATGCTATGGATAATCCCAAGCAGGCAGGTTGGAGTGTTCTGCCTGGTGCTGCTCTGCCCCTGAGAAGTGAGGATGGTGGCCCTCTACTCCCAGCCTTTCCCATAAAGCTTCCCTTTCCACACTTCTCTGCTCCTTTTGTTGCTCTCCAGCATCAGGAGAGAGGAGGCACTGCCCAGCCCCACCACCAGCCACAGTTCTCTGGGCCTCTACATGGAGGCTTCCTGGCTTCCTCCTGGACAGGCAGGGTGGAGGAGCGGAAACACTGGTCTGTCAAATCCTCTCGTGGGCTGCGAGGAAGCCTAGTTAAAATTTCCTGCACGAGCCCTCCTCCCAGGGGAAACCTGGCAATTCATTTGAACTCTACAGCCAGTTCTGGGAGGCTCTTTTTTTGTTCATTAATTCCCTACTTTTCACCCAGCGCCATCCTAGGTTCTTGGCATAGTGTAGAAAGGAAACCACGTCCAGTTCCTGCTCCTGTCCCTGCTCCTGGTACACCCACCAAGTCCGGCTATGTCACTTCTGCCCTCGGTGTGCCTAGCCACTCTGCAGTTTCTGCCACCGGAGGGTAGAATGCCCGCACTCAGACCCACCTCCCAACCTGGCACGGACTCACATAGACTGTGCTGACTTCGGCCAGCTGGTGGTGTGGTGGTAAAGTCAGCTAGATCCCATATGGCCCATTGTGTGGTTCGATTCTGATCCAGCGGCTTGAGAAACATGCCAGGTACGTGTACAAACATGCCCAGAATTGCTCATGCAGGGGAGGAGAAGGGGTTGCAGAGGAGAGTTCGCTGAAAGGATTGCTGAATGGCTGCTCCCTCCCCCAGAGTACTTTTCCCCCCCCCCCCCTCTGTCTGCTCTTTGTTGAGTGCACGTGCTTTATGGCAAATGAAAGAAAAGGTCAGCAGTATATCGAACCAAAGTCATTTATTTGTATTTTATTGGAATATAGCATAACATGAAATAAATATTAATTTACCAAATCCTTAATTGTTTCATAAATAATATTAAGTTAACAGACATTTTATAGAATGCTAAATTAAATAAGATGAAAATATCTATTTTGCCTGGAGCAAATTGGAGGAGCATACTTCAGAGGTTCTACTGTCTGGAATATATCTCAGATGCTTAATGGTTTTCTGGTTGTGCATGGTGGTCAAGGACCCAGATGTCTGAAATGTTTACTTTTTCTCAGAAGCTTACACTAAAAATCAAGCCTTCTCCCCTTCCATTGACCTTCATTCTTATTTCAACACAATGTCCTTTTCCTCCTCCAAAATCTTCGGCTACAACAAACTAGTTTATTTTCAACTCTCCATTGTCCACTCAGTGTTTATCACCCCAAGAAATTCTTGTAAGTATTCTAGGAATTGCTTTACTCTCCGTCTTTCTTCTCCGCACTTTTTCTGTGAAAGGAACAGACAAGAGGGCAGGATAGTGACAATTCTGTTGATCTAGGGCTGAAAGAATATCATTTCCACTGAATGTTTGTAACTTACTTTTTGGTCGTCAATGTAATTTTTTAACAAAGATAAGTTTCGGAATAGTTTTTCCACAGCGTCTCCTTGTACGGTTTGATTCTTCAGTGTGTCTATTCCCTGAAAGATTTCTTCAGTGCATAGTTGGTGCTAAATGAGAAAGATTGAAAAAAATGTAAGTAATCAAAAACAGGCATAAAATACATGTTAGTCCCTTAGCCATTCCACAACCTACACGTATTTCAAAATATCGGGTTGTCCATAATAAATATACTCAATTTAAATTTTTCAGTTAAAAACTAAATAAGTTAGAGGAGAAAAGTTGGTCCAAAAAGTTAGGCCTTGTTTTGTGATGTTTATAGCAGTTCTCTTCTTCAAAAAGCTTTTTGTTTGTTTCTCTTCCAGGTACTAAACTACCTCCAAAAATAGATGAAGTTTGTTTAATTACTGAAGATATATATATATATATATATATATATATATCCTGCTCCACCAAAAATTACACTTTCTAAACATTTTATTTTTAGAAATTATACATATATTATACAAACATTATATATATCCTGATATATATATACATATATATATATATCCTGCCCCACCAAAAATAAAATGTTTAGAAAGTGTAATGCGATTACTGATTGAACTCACATCAGTTCTTTCTTTTTTACAGTTCTTTTTAGATTAATGAAATCATATATGTTACATTTTCATATGGTCATAACATATTCCAAATATATACATTATTTTTAGTCATATTCATTTAAATATGTGGAAATTGTTAATACAGGATATTCATTATATATTGTAAGGTCTATTGACCATGATTCTAGAAATACAACCCTAAGTTGTATGTCTTATATTTTGGAGACATTAGAGTGAGAAAAGCCATACCTAATCTGAGCTAAACAGAGCCCAGCAGGCACCTCTGACCGGGTGTGGAATTTTGGGAAGAATCCTTGGCTTGAGGCTCTTTGTGATGAACAACTAATAACGTCATCAAGGGACTGGGCCCACTTATTTAATAAATTCTACTTGTTCAAAAGTCATTTCTAATATTTATAAGCACACACATTCACAGCTACCCATATGAAAACAAAACAGAAAAAATAAAATAGTTCAAATGATTTATGGCTTAAAATACGGATTTTACTTAACCACGTAGTCATTTTATTGAATCATAACTTAACTTACATTTTTATGCGCAGGAACAGGAATCCTCAGGCTCTGAAAAGGAAATAGAATCATTTTTAAAGCACTTGAGCATTTATAGGTTGTAAGAGGATACTTACTAGTGATGTAGTTATAGCCTATGTATTACTAACATAGTCGCAATTTCATTCCTTCGAATAGATCTTTATACATGGTAAGTGAACCACCACACATGATTGTCTACGAACTTTATAGGCTGTAGGAATCAAAAAGAAAATTACCTCATTGCCTGTCAGCAGAGTTCGATGGGTCGAGAGTAGAGCCAGGGTCTCTGCCACCACTGTACTCATGGAACTGCCTATAGCAAACCCATGGATGTAGGCAACTCCAAGAGCCAGAAAACCCAACTGCAGAAGCATTCTCATGGCTCTGAAATGTTCAGCGTTTGCCTTTTACAACCCAAGTGCATAGTACGAGATTGTATCCCCAACCAATTTATTCTGTCTCTTTGAGGAAATGAATAATTTCTAACAATCAGATAGAGAATGGCTAATAATGGCATGTCATGAAACTAAATGTTTCCAATGCTTTCTATCTTAAAAAAGAAAGTTACTTTTATCTGTTAGTAATAATAAAATTCCCTATTTCCCCCCTTTCTATTACCGAAGAAAAGCTTTGAGTTAATACATCATTGCCCACATTTTTGCATGTCTTAAAGCCAAAAGATTAAATTTCCTCTCGAAAGATGTGTGTAAAAAGGAGAAGTATAATGTCAACTGCTAAACAGAATTTTATACTAACATACATACAACTGGGAAGGTTTTTTTCAGATCAACTCAATTCTACCATGGTCGTACTAGATTGATCTGTCCTAAAAGGAATTGAAAATAGTGGTGAGAAATTAGTGATGAAAGCAAAGAGCAGCAATACTTCACAGCATCAAGTAGTGCTCCATGGACTTTTGATTAGGATCCTTTCTGGGGTCAGTGACTAAAAACCTCACCCAAACTGGTTGAAGAGTAACAGTGAACTCGTTGGCTCATATAACCAAATGGTCCAGTTATATCTTGCTTCAGGGACTCGCTCCTGACCCCTTTCTCCAGCAGCTCTCCTGCTGTGATCACAAGAGGGTGTCCAAACTTCTGCATCTGGGCTGGCTGTGTGACACAGTGTTAAGGCGCTGCTTAAGAGACGCTGGGTCCCACATGCTGACCGTAGTTCAAATCCCCAGCCCATTTGGCCTGAAACACACCAGGCACCTGAGATCTGATGGACTGAAGGAAGGGGACTGTGGCATGACCAGACCCTGTGGAGGCTCTGGTCACTTTCCCTCTCTCTTTCTCATGCAACTGCACATACGCTCTATCATGAATAAAGATAAATAAAATTAGGTCAAAAGTCCTGGATCTATCTGAAGCCTGTTCATGAGCAACAGGAAAAAACAAGTTGTGCTTTTCTGATTATTCATTCCTAAGTCCTAGAATTCAGTCTCTTTGTGACAGGCGTCACATGTTCACCTTTGAACTGTAGTCAGCAGTATAGGGTATACTGATTGGCTCTCCTTGGATCTGGAGGTGGATTTTAACCCACCCAAACCACATAGCTGAGGAATTTGGGGTCTTCAGTAGTTGTAACAGGGACAGGGACACTGGGAAGGCAACCAGTAAATATCTGTCACATGGGTATGTCTCTCCTTTACATCTGACAAGTGTGGGGCTGCCCTTTCACACCTTGGGTTGGCCATGTACACGTGTATAGTTAGGGAAAGCAGTCTGTTTCTGAATCTCAGAAGTGTAACCCCAGAAGAGCAAATAATCTCCCTTCTAGACCACGTATTTCCTTCTTCCCTGACTCTCGAGCACATACAATGAAGATGTAGGCTTTATTATTATCATTATTAACCTTTTTTTCTTTCTATTCTTCCTGTAGGGCACATGCACTTGCCAGATAGAGAGAGAAAGTAAGAAATCAGATGGCCACACTGCAGTCCCATCTAATTCTCCTCCTGGAATTTGGGACATGCATCACACACACCCAGCATGTTTCTCAAGCTGCCAGGTCCAGGACTCGAACCCACAGTTGGTTATGTAACATTCAGCTGCCTCAACCTCTGTGCCATCTGCTGGCCCTAGGCTATATATATACATTTGTCATTGTTGTTAAAAAGACTTTTTTTTTTTGGCTATAGGGAGCATGCACTTGCTGAAGACAGAGAGAGAGAGAAAGTGAGAAATCACTCCCCCCGGGGGGTAATGGCCACACTGCAAACCCTTCTCCCCCATTCCCTTCTCAGGATTTTGGGTGTACACGTACATGTACCCAGTGTGAATTTCAAGTCTCCCGGTCCAGGACTCAAACCATGTTTAGCCATGTGGGAATCCAGTGCCTTAAACACTATGCCACCTCTGGTCCCTTAGGCCATTGTTTTTTACTTTTTTTTTCTTTTTTTTGGAGAGGTTTTTGCTATAGGATATGTGCGCTCACCAGACAGACAGACAGAGACAGAGAGACAGAAAGAGAGAAATCACCCCCCAGGGGGGATGGCCATGCCGCAATCCCTTCTCCTCCATTCTCCTCTTGGGATCTTGGGCACGCATGCGCACGCGACTGAGGTGAGTTTTAAGCCACCGGGTCTGGGACGCGAACCACGGTTGACTATGTGGGAGTCCAGCGACACAGCCATTACGCCAACTGCTGGTCCCAGGCCACTGTTTTTAATGAGAGTTTCAGTGAGCTTCCCAAAGTGGTGCTGTGTTGGTGGCCCGGAAGCCTGGCTTCAGTACCATCTTGAACATCTAGGACAGATGGCACGGAACATAACTTGCTACCCAGAACCCTTTTCCAAAGCTGGACGCAGTTCCGTATGCGACAGCCCTTCAACCTGCACACGACCACAGCTGTGCCTGGAAGGGTAAAAGTGGTTCGGGGTGGCAGTGAGGGCCTTCTCGTACCATGTCGGATTTTGTTTGTGCCAAAGTTTTTGAACTCTTGGTCAGATAGGTCTGATGTGAATCCTTGAGAGGTGTTTTCCTTGAGACTCAGGAGAGACACTTGAGCGAATGTCTTAGGAGTGAGGTGGGAATCACAGGAAGCCTGGATCAATCTTAAAGTGGTTCCCGCAGTACCAAAGCTGAGTTCTGGCTGGAGCCCCAAGGATACGGGAAGGCTTTCTCTGGTTCCCCTCTGACACCTTTGGGCTAAACTGAAGAAGTGTGGGCTTAGATGAGCGTTTCAGAAAAATTACCTAATACCTTGTTATTTTAGTACCTTAAATACACAAAATGTTGAGTGTTTGAGTGTTTGTGTTTTTTTTTTTTTGAGAGATTTTCACTGTAGGGCGCGTGCGCTCGCCAGACAGAGAGAGACATAGAGACAGAAAGCGAGAAATCCCCCCCCAGGGGGGATGGTCACGCCGCAATCCCTTCTCCTCCATTCTCCTCTCGGGATCTTGGGCACGCACGCACACGCGCCCGGCGTGAGTTTTAAGCCACCGGGTCCGGGACGTGAACCGCGGTCGACTACGTGGGAGTCCAGCGACATAGCCATTACGCTAACTGCTGGTTCCCTTGAGTGTTTGTGTTTTATCCTAGGGCCACACAGGTGGTTTTGGTGGTATCGGACGGAGATACCACTGTACTAGCCTTCGCTGAGCAGGAGGAGACTCACCGACCATCCGTTGGTGCCAAGGAAGTAATCCTGGCTGGCTACGGAAAAGAGTGGAGTGGGCAAACGCATGGTGGGGTATGACATTGAACCGCAGTGTGTGTTCTGTCTAGAGGGGGCTGGGGTGCTCAGCTGATGGCTGCCCTGTGACACCCTTTGGCTTATGACGCCACATTGTCCAGATTTTCAAACAACCATGGTTGTTATGTACAATCTTTTGATTCCCAGTGTTAGCTACTGTAGAAGGTGCTGTTTTGCAGTCTCTGGTTTACAGTATGTCTGTGAGTTCCTATTGGAGGTCTGGTTATAAAACATACCTCCTTCTCAGAGTTATAGTCCTTCAAGAACTTCTTAAATTGTGGTGACACAAGAGGTAGCCTCTTAAACACTTTTGAGTGTACAAGTTAGTGATATTTAGTACATTCAAAATTCGGAATCTCTTTCATCTTGCAAAACTGAAACTACAGCTATTTAACGACTCCAATTCCCATCTCCTCCCAGCACCAAGCAATGGGCAACCACCCTCTCACTTTCTGTCTCTAAATGTAATTCCTCTAAATACCTCATATAATCAAGCATACATTTGTCTTTTTGTGACTGGCTTGTTTCACTTAGTGTAATGTCTGTCCTCAGAGTTCACCCACGGTAGAGAGCATGTGTCAGAATTTCTCTCCTAAGACAGATTACTCCATTAATGCGTGTGTGTGTGTAGTCATTGAAAAAGCCATGACATATTTTTCCATGGTTTTCTATGCAAAAATGCTTTATGACTTTTCCAACAATCTATGCCATGTTTTATTTATCCATTTGTCTGTTGATTAGGCACTTAAAATTGGGTTTATTAAAAAATAAATGGGGGTGGACATGGTGTTTAAGGCACTGGGCTCCTACATGGCCAGCTGTGTTTGAGTCCTGAACCTGGTGACTTGCTTTCTCACTCTCTCTCTTTCTCTCTCTCTCTCTCTCTCTCTCTACCTTATAGCAAATTTTAGAAAGGTAACAATAATAAATAAGGTTAAATAAATCTTTCAAAAAAAACCCCAAAAACCAGTGGTGGGACCACCAGCAGATGGCATAATGGCTATGTGGTTGGACTCGTACATGGTTTACTGCAGTTCGAGCCCCTGACCTGGCAGCTTTAAACTCAGGCCAGACACATGAGAGGAGGATGAAGGAGAAGGGATTGCAGTGTGGCCATCTGATGGCTCACTTTCTACCTCTGTCTCTGTCTCTCCAGGGAGCACACGGGCCGTATAGTAAAAATCTCTCTAAAGCTGAAACAAAACCAGTGGGGCCAGACAGTGGTACAGTAGTACAACGTGCTGCTATGCAAGGCAATAGCACACAGGAAGGTTCTGGGTTCCAGTTAGGGACCTCCCTGAGTACCCCAGGCATGGGCTTGCCTATGACCCAGGGCTGGCTGAAGATCGTGGGCAGATGGTAGCACTGGCACCCTCCTGGGGAGGCTGTCTTTCTCCCTGCCTCACTCACCTGGGAAAAGACAGGTATAAAATATGAAAAGAAAAAATAATAGTGCCAGTGGAAAAAATATTTTATTGTTATTATTATTAAAAAGATATTATGTCACATGAATGTCATGCACTTGGGACCTTTTCACTCCACCACTAGTCTGTGAGCCCCTTGAGAATAAGGTTTTTATTTATCTCTTTATCCTTGAGCACTAACTTAGTGTAGGCACTCTTTTGTTGAATAAATTACTGAATAAATAATCAGGCACTTGATTGTACTGGTTGAAAAAAAATTAATGTGACTACTGTGGTAACTTAAGAAGTGTATTCCCTACAACTGGAATCCTGAAGTGAAGAAATAACTTTAGCAGGTTTGAGAAAAGAAAGAAAAAAGATTGAGCAAAGATTTAAGACTCTGCTGTAGAGACCAAGCCACTGTGATCTAACATGACTTTTTTTTTTTTTTAGAGAGGGGGAATGGCCACGCCACAATTCCTCTCCTCTATGTTCCTCCTGGGATTTTGGGCACGCACAGGTATGCTTGGCTCGCCAGACAGACAGAAAGAAACAGAGATAGAAAGTGAGAAATCACTCCCCGGGGGAGATGGCCATGCTGTAATCCCTTCTCCTCCATTCTCCTCTTGGGATCTTGGGCACGCACACGCACCCAGCATGAGTTTAAGTCACCGGGTCCGGGACTCGAACCACGGTCAACTACGTGGGAGTCTGGTGACATAGCCATTACACTAACTGCTGGTCCCCTGCTCGGCATGGGTTTTGAGCCACTGGGTCCAGGACCTGAACCACAGTCAATACGTGAGAGTCCAGCAGCATAACCATTATGCAATCGCTGGTCCCTAACATGAATTTTTTAAAAATCCATGTTAGTTTTAGGAGAGCAGAAAGAAATTAGTGGGCTGGCCCTGTCGCCTAATGGTTAGGGGAGCCGGATGCCACATGGTTGATGGTGCAGATTGAATCCCAGCCCTGGTGACTTGAAAATCACCCCGGGTGTGTATGCATCCCGCCACGTTGGAGAATGGAGAAGAAGGGGTTCCAGTGTGCCCATGCCTCTCTTTCTCCCTCTCCCTCTCTCTCTGTCTCTCTGGCAAGCACACACACTTTCTGGCAAGTTAAAAAGAAAGAAATTAGCAATCAGTACTCTGAATTTTTAAGAATTATTGGTAATTATATGATGTAGAAAAAAGATTTAGAATAATGTTGAAAAGTCATGTGACTGGGTAACATCCATCCTTTTTGCCTTAACGCTCTTATCTCTATTAGTGGGCTAAAAATTGGCAATGCTTTTTAAAAACTGATAACTGCGGTTTTTACTAACTGTGTAGTCATTTAAAGTTAAATGACTTTTCCATGAACTGATTCTAATCAATCAGCTGGGCATGGTGCCCAAATTTTTTGTGGTAACTAAATGTAAATTGATAGCATCTCTTTCTCTTCTTGACTCTATTCGACCTCCATCCATTCGACTCCCATGTAAATCTTCGATATGACTTTTTTCTTTTTCTCTTTCTTTTTATTTTAGAGAGAGATTTTTGCTATAGGTTGTGTGTGCTTGCCAGAGAGACAAAGACAGAAAGTGAGAAATCACCCCAAAGGGGAGTTGGCCATGCCACAATCCCTTCTCCTCCATCCTCCTTTCAGGATCTTGGGCACACATGCACACATACCCTGTGTGAGTTTAAGCCACCAGGTCAGGGACTCGAAACATAGTCAACCACGTGGCAGTCCTGCGACGTAACCATTATACCATCTGCTAATCCCTGGTATGATTTTTTTATTGAATTACATTGTAGAAAAAAATAACATTATAGAAAACAAACATAAAACTTCTTTCCCTTGGCATACCAACACATGGACAGTTTTGCCAGATTATAATCAATGAACATGTGCGATTTGTGTGTATATTGTTTGCTTATTAATATTTCTTTTTCATTTATCTGTGTAGCTTTCCATCTTATTTTAATGGTTACCTGCTATTAGATGAAACTAGTGCACCACAATTTACTTCACCTTTTCCCAACTTGCGGTTATCATGTTTATAGCATGTTCGTAGCATTCAACAATTTGAAGCAATGCTGCTAGAAACCCTTTTGAAGAATGTTTCAGGAAATTTTTCTTAGACTAAGGAACTTGTATTATCATTTTTAAAGCTTTTGTTACATCCTACCAGATCTCCTTTGAAAATACTCACTGTGCTAAATAGAAATCTCTTAAATTTTTACAGTGTTTTACAACTTATTCTTTTTCACAAAAAGAGCTTCATTTAATCTTGACATCAGCTCTGTGAGATAGATATCTTTACCTGCTTGTCCATTAGCACTTGGTATTAATGATTTTGCTAATGTAATCAGTGAATGAATCTAGAAGGAGAGAGTGATGCTAGTACAGTGGTCACTGGGGCCAGCAGGTGGGGTGGTGGTTAAGGGACTGGACTCCCACATGGCTGACTGCTGTTTTTGAGTCCTGGACCCAACCATTTCACTTTCCCTTTCTCTGTCTGTCTCAAAATAGGCACATGGGGACCAGCAGATGGTGTAATGGTTTTGTACTGCACCCCAGATCTGGTGGCTTCAAACTCAGACCATGTGTGTGTGTTTGCATGCCAAAGATCCCTAAAAGGAGAATTTGCCAGGAATCACAGTAATTTAAAACAGATTAAATTTACGTATTAAATGAATGCTATAAAACTATTAAAAATAATCTATCAAGCCAGCCCATGGCCTGATGGTTAAGATGTCTGGATCCCACATGGCTGGCTGTGTGACTGAGAAGCACAATGGCTGTGTGTGCCTGCAAGCCCAAAATCCAGGAAGGGGAGTGAAATGGAGAAGGGATTACAGCATAGTCATGCTCCATGTAGGGGTCCCTTCTTGCTTTCCCTCTCTCTCACTCTGTCATTCTTTGGAGAGAGTACATGCCCTCTGGCAAATTAAATAAATCATCTGTCAGGGGCCAGCTGGTGACCTGATGGTTAAGGCACTGGACTCTCACATGGACCCGGCAGACTGAAAATCACACCGGGCATATGAGCATGGGTGCCCAAAATCCCAGGAGGAAAATGGAGAAGGGATTGTGGCATGGGCGTACACTTGGGGGGAGGGTGTGTTTCTGCTTTCTTTCTCATTGTCTCTTTCTCTCTCTCTGGTGAGCACATGCACTCTATGGCAAAAACTTTAAAAATCAATTACCTATCAACTATTTTCAAGCGCTACACTCAATGCAGAATGTGGTAGAAAGGCTGAAAGTCAAGGAACAGAAAAACAAACACTAGTCAAAAGAAAGCTCATGAATATCAGTAGGAGGAGGAGAATTTATGTCAGAATTTACAAGGATAAAGGGGGTCACTGGTAGGTGAAGATAGTATCTCATGGCAGTTTTTATGTTTTGTTTCATTAATTTCGGTACTAGCAAAACCAAGCATTTTTCAGAAGTAGTTCACTGAGAAGCGAAGGCTCAACTGATTTGCCTTTTTGCTCTTCTCATTTTAGGGGCTAATCATTTTGACTGCAAGTCTTTCCCACCCCACTCCTGAAGTTTTTATCTTAGTGTTGTAATTTCCCATTTTTACAAAGACGCATTTTTCTTTTTTGTGATGGAATCTGGTTACCTTGTCATGTCCTTTTCTTTCTTTCTTTCTTTCTTTTAGAATTATTTATTTATTTAATTCCATTCATTATTATTATTTTTCAATTTGACCAGGCAGAGAGAGAGAAAGTAAGCTGCCAGGTCCAGGACTCGAACCATAGTCAGTCATGTGGGAATCCAGTGCCCTTAACCACCATGCCCCCTGCCGGCCCCATCATGTCCATTTCTTTCCCTTCAACTTATTATTTTTTTTCCTGAAGTATTTTAAGTTGCAGATCACAGGACATGTTATGACTAATACTTCCATATGTAGCTCCAAAATTTTTTTCTTTTTTTTTTAAAGATTTTTTTAAAATTGCAAGAGGGTACATGCACTCATCAGAGAGTAACAGAGGAGGGAGAGAAAAGGAAAGTGAGAAAGCACCCCATATTGGGGGTGGTCATGCCATAATTCCTTCTCCTCCATTTCCTCCTCCTTTCAAGACTTCTGGCACACACATATATGCCTGACATGTTTTTTAAGCTACCAGGTCTGGGACTTGAACTGTGCAGTAACCATGTGGTATCCAGCCCCTTAACCACCATGCTCCTGGCTGGCCCATGGTTATATGCTTAATAGCAAAATATTCTCACAGCCAATACAGTAAGATTAACAATAGTTTGTTGTTATTGTTGTTTGAGAGGTTTTTGCTATAGGGCACGTGTGCTCGCCAGAAAGACAAGGAGAGACAGAGAGACAGAAAGCAAGAAATCATCCCCCAGGGAGGAATGGCCATGCTGCAATATCTTCTCCATTCTCCTCTAGGGATCTTGGGCACGCATGCACACACACCTGGCGTGAGTTTAAGCTACTGGGTCTGGGACTCAAACTGCAGACAACTACATGGGAGTCCAGAGACATAGCCATTACACCAACTGCTGGTCCCAACAATAGTTATTTTTTTATGTTCTAATTTCTAGGCTACATAAAATTTTCTCACGTATCCCCCAAATTTCCTTCATATCTCTATGTCCAAACTAAGATCAAAAGCATGATGATGTTTTGCATCTGGGTGATATATGCACCTCAAATCTCTTTTAATTGTCAACATTTTTTTTTAAGAGCAATTTTGCTATAGGGCTTATGCGCTCGCCAGAGAGAGAGAAAAAGAGAGAGAAATCATTTCCCTTTGGAGTATGGCCATGCCACAATCTTTTCTCCTCTCTCTTCTCTCAGGATTTTGGGCATATATGCACTTGCACCTGGTGTGAGTTTCAAACAGCCAGGTTCAGGAGTTGAACCATGGTCAGCCACGTGGGAGACCAGTGCCTTAACCACTATACTCCCTGAAGGCCCCTCAATGGTCCTATTTCAAAAAAAAAAAAAAATGTCTTTTAAAATCTACTTGCCGTTGCTTTAGTGACAATTCCTGGAAGTGTGCACCAGTGTTTCGTAACAAGTCTCACCTTTTTTCATCCTTATGATGGTGTTAATTCTTGTAATTTCTGTGAGCTGGAAGTTAAATATAGAGGTGTGATTTGATTCAAGTGAAACTTTTATGAAAAGTTTTCAATTTTGCTGGAAGAACTGTTAAGAGGTGATGTTGGGTACTTTGTATTTAGAGACACACAATGTCTTGTGTGTCAGTCATTGCTAATTTTGTGTGATATTCCAAGTCATAAAATACTCCTTTAAATGTAGCCTTTTCTGGACTTTTCCTTTATTGCTTTCAGAAATATATATATCTTCATCCACCCAGAACTTAGAGTGGTAAGTAAAATAAGGTATAGATTTATTTTTTTTCTTCCTACTTAGATCTACATATCCACGACATTTAAATTTTTTTTTTTTGGTTTTACAATTCTTTATAATTATCAAAACTCACAGGATTGTATCCTGGAAAAGAGCAAATTTTACTGTATGTAAATGATGTTTCAATAAATCTGACTTTAAAAAGTGTTCTTTACTTGAACATTTCTTCAAAAGAGATATACAAATGACCAGTAAGCCCATGAAAAGATGCTCAGCATCACTAATCATCATGATGCATATGAAAACTACAAGACAAAATCTCACACCCATCAGGACAGCTGCTATCACAAAACAAAACAAGCGTTGGTGAGAATGTGGAAAAAATGGAACTTTTATGTATTATTAGTGGGATTGTAAGTGTACAACCATTGTGGAAAACAGCATGGCGGTTCTCAAAAAATTAAAAATTAAATTGCCATATGACCCAGCAATCCCTCTTCTGGTTATACACCCCACAAAAGTGCATGCAGGATCTTAAAGAGATATTTGTACACCCATGCTCACAGCAGCACTATGCACAATAGCCAATGGCAGATGCGACAGATGAATGGATAAACATATGTGGTATGTATAAGACAGGTCTTCAGGAAGTTCATAGAAAAGGCATACTATGAAAAAGCTATGCATAGATTTCAAGTATTTTTGCACCCAAATAAATTCATACTTTAATTCCATTTTTCTATTAACTTTTGAAGCCTCTTTATACATACAATAGAATTTTTTTTTAAGAGGAAGATTTTTGCTACAGGGTGCATGTGTTCTCCGGAGACAGAGAGATGAAAAGCAAGACATCACCCCCCAGGGGGATGGCCACGCTGCAATCCCTTCTCCAATCTCTTCTCGGGATCTTGGGCATGTGCGCACATGAGCCTGGCGTTGAGTTTCAAGCCTCCAGGTCCAGCGCTTGAGCAGTGGTTGGCATGTGAGAGTCTAGTGACATAACCACTACACCAGCTACTGGTCCCCATACAATAGAATTTTATTCAATATTAAAAGGACTGAAATTCTGATATATGCCACAACATGAATGAAACTGAGGGCCATATTAAATGAAGTAAGTCAGTCACAGAAAGACAAATACTGTATGATTCAACTTATATGACTTTTGAGTAGTCAAAAATCATAAACAGAAAGTAGAATGTTGGTTCTTAGGGTCTGGGGGGGGATGGGTGAGTTATTGTTTAACAGGTATAGCATTTGAACTTTGCAAAATGAAAATGTAAATGTAACTGAACTGCAAACATAAAATAGTTGCGATGATAGATTTTCTTATTAAATTTTATTAAATTTAACACAATTTAAACTTTTTAAACTGAGAAAAAGCTAGTTTTTCTATTATATTATTTCATTTGATTTGTCAAATAAGACACTACTATGTAATTTTTCATTTTTTATTTCTTCCATGAGTGATGGATAGAGAGACAACACCCCTCCCCCAACAAGGTCTTGACACCATGACCCACCCTCTAGTGTACTCAGGGACATCTCCTGACCCCAACCAGGAACCTGTCCATTAGGATCAGCCTTCCAGAGCATCAAGTCACCTCTGCACCATCTACGGGTCCCTACTATTTAATTTCTTTCTTTTTTTAAAAGAATTATTTTATTTACCAATCTATCTATCTATATCTATTTTCACATTAGTTTTGCCAGAGAAAGACAGAGACAAAGGGAGAGTGAGAAAGCAAGCTACCAGGTCCAGGACTCGAACCATGATTGGCCATGTGGGAATTTCAACACCTTAACCAACACACCCACTGTTGGCCCCACCTACTATAAAATTTCAACCTATTTTGTTCCAGTGGAGATTTTAGATACTTATTATAATAATTGACACTTTCATGCTTTATATCTGTACAAGATATTTTTCTCTCTGGCTTTCCCAATTGTATCTTTTGACACATGAAGTTTTTCAAGTTTATATATTAGGTCTGTCAATGATTTTGGGGGGATTGTGTGATTTTTCTACTTTAGATAGAGGAAAAATTAAGCCACCAGAGTAACCCTAAATTTATGTTTTTTTTTTAATTTTAATGTCTTTCACTATTGTTTTTGTTATTTTTGTAAATTCTCCTATAGACTTTTGCATGTGCTATCCCTCTGTTACACTTGTTTTAATGTAACCCTTATGTCATCTGCTGGTCCCTATCACTTAGCAAGTGGATTATTAAAAAGTGGTGAATATGGGGACCAGCAGTTAGCGTAATGGCTAAGTCGCTGGACTCCCACGTAGTTGATCGCGGTTCAAGTCCTGGACCCGGTAGCTTAAACTCACGCCGGGTGCACGTGTGTGCCCAAGACTCCGAGAGGAGAATGGAGAAGAAGGGATTGTGGCATGGCCAGCCCCTGGGGGGGGGGTGATTTCTCGCTTTCTACCTCTCTGTCTCTCTCTGTCTTTCTGGTGAGCGCACGCGCCCAATAAGAAAAAACCTCTCCAAAAAAAAAGTGTCTCTTTCTGTCCTGTGGCACTGCTATTCAGAATAGATTTCCTTTATATTTTCGTATTTGCAAGACACTTTTAAAAAGTTTATTTCTCAGGACCAGCAGTTAGCATAATGGCTATGTTGCTGGACTCCCATGTAGCGGACTGCAGTTTGAACCCCGGACCCGGTGGCTTAAATTGACGCCGGGGGTGTGCGCGTGCGTGCCCAAAATCCCGAGAGGAGAATGGAGGAGAAGGGATTGCAGCGTGGCCATCGCATCTGGGAGGTGATTTCTCGCTTTCTGTCTCTCTCTGTCTTTCTGGCGTGAGCACACGCCATATAGCAAAAACCTCTCCAGAAAAAAAAAAAAGTTTATTTCTCCTGTGTGTGAGAGAGAACACTTCCAATGTGTCTTGACCCCTATCCTTTAGGCAGCCAGTCTTAATCCTTGAGGTTAGACACTTGAACTAGGAAACTTCCCAGGTGGGATTGCCTGGAAGTCTTGTTCACAGCATTTGAAGAGGTATATCTTTCTTTTACATTTTATTTATTATTTAAAAAATTTGCTATAGGGCATGTGCGCTCACAAGAGAGAGAAAAGGAGCAAGCCACCAGGTGTCTGGGACTAGAACCACGGTTGGCCATGTGGGAGTCCAGGGCCTTCACCACGCATCACCTGCTGGCCCCTGTAAAGCTCTTTCATAAGTTTTGTAACAGCATCTGGTTTTGCTCTACAAAAGCAGTTCTTAAACTTTTGGTCTTAAACATTCCTTTACACTCTTAAAAGTTACCAAAGACATCAAAGAAAACTTGGGTGAGAAATAAGTACTAATATGTACTCAATTAAAAATTAAAGTCGAGGGCCTGGCAGCTGGTGTTCAAGTTCCGAACCTGGCGGTTTGCTCTCTCTCTGGTCAAATTGAATAATAATAAAATTAAATGAATAATTCTTAAAAAATTAATCTTTTTTTAAAGAGCACAAAAAGATTCAAGTATTCATCAGCCACATAGAGATGGCATCATCACAGGTCATCCTTGGAAAACATTGTACGCGAGGGAGCGAATGCAAGTTAAAAAGGCAACGTCTTAGCACTGTAAGGAAAATATTCTAGTTTTCAGAGGAATGAACTCCCCTAGAGAGCCTCCGGTTCCATGCTAGGAGTTTTAGCACCACGTATTGAGAAGCGCCATCTGTTACAACTCCTGGTTCTTCTTCCTTAAAGTCAGGGCGTCTCAGGGCCACCCAGTCCCACTAAGGAGCCGGAAGTCCCCGACCACCAGCAACACCTGGCACAAAGCTCCCCGGGTACCGCGCCCGGAAGTCAGCGCGGCATGAGCCCCGCAGGCCTCCAGCTTCCCGGCGTGCCCCGGGCGCGCGGCGCGGACGCTAGCAGGCAGAGCGGAGCACGTGACCCGCGGGGCCGCGCAGGCGGGAATCTGTGAGTGCTCGCGGTCGCGGGGTTGCTCGGTCAGTGCTGTGCGTCCCGGGCTGCAGCCCCGGGCTGGTCCCCGCCTACGCTCGCCCGCCCGCCCTCGGCGAAGAAGTCCGGCGTGGGAGAAAGGGCCCCCGCTTCCTTTCGCAGTTTGCCTGCCGGACCCTTTGGCCCTCCGGTAGCCTTGGTCCCCGCCCGGATTCTCCTGAGCCGGGGACCCGCGTGTGCTCACGGCCCGCGCTCGCCCTGCCTCGTCCTCACTGTTAAACCTGCCAGGGCCTGGGTTCAGGTTCCTGGTGTTGAAATAAGAAACGTTTGCAAACATGTCCCGGATCGAAAAGATGAGCATTCTGGGCGTGCGGAGTTTTGGAATAGAGGACAAAGATAAGCAAATTATTACTTTCTTCAGCCCCCTGACAATTTTGGTTGGACCCAATGGGGCGGGAAAGACGGTAAGTCCAGAGTAGCCTTCGTTAGTTTATGGGTGCCACATTTCGGAATCCGGAGAATAACACTGCGAAGTTGAGATCTCTTGGGTAGAAGAGGCATTCTTGTACAGTAGGTGCGCTCAGGCCCAGAAAGTGCTCTGGGGTATAGCCTGCAGGTCACCGCAACCAGGAAGGGCTTGACTCAGCCACAGAAATGGGGGTCTCGTCGGGCCCTGTGAACTAGGTGTACAGGAGAATCCCACCCTACCCGGTGCAAAGCCGTTTGGTCTGCGCTGATGTGCCGCGGCTATCGGATCCCAAAACAGCATTCACTTCCGGGTAATTGTCGTATACAGGAATTCCTTAGTTATGAAGTATGATAAATATAAAACTAACACGAACTTCTGAGTATGGTGACTCTCCAGGCATAATAATTGAAAAATAAAGGGCTTAACTTTAAAACGAAACTGCTGTGGCACTTCTGGATGGGAGAATAGTATAGTGTTCCTGAACCCTGGCTGCACGCACACAAATTTTCTTTTTTCCTTCATTTATTAACTAAGTGGCTGCTGACAAGTGAACTAATAACTCCGTGCTTTATTTTTTTCTTAAAATGGGGATTAAAAATAGCCTCCACACCCGAGTTAATGTGAGAATTAAATGGTTAATTTATGTATAAGGTGTTTATTGTAACACTTAGCACAGAGGAAGCTCTATGTGCGTGTTAGCCACTGTTAGTAACGTAAAGAATTTTCACTGGAAATAGAGAATCATTTTTTCCAACTGGCAATTTTTTATTTTAGAATACCTTTTTAATTCCATAGCTTTTCTACAGCAGTTATTCTTTAAACAATTATGTCTTTATTACAGATGTCAAATTTTATCTGATTTATAGTCTCCATGATATATAGGATTTTTATAATGAGTTAATATTTTGTGATAAATTTCTGTGATTCTCATACAGCTAAATATTATCATTTTCTATTTCTTTAGACCATCATTGAATGTCTAAAATATATTTGTACTGGAGATTTCCCTCCAGGAACCAAAGGAAATACATTTGTTCATGATCCCAAGGTAATGGCGCTAGTACAATTTTATACTTTAAAATACAAATTTTATAATTATAAAATAATAATAGCTTTCCATAGAAAACTTGGCAATGGAGAGTATAAAGAGAGATGGTCACCCACACACAGTCTTTAACACCCAGTATAATAATTTTTGATGTCTTCATGTCTTCTTACTCCTTTTTTACATAGTTTTATATAACTTAGATCATACTCTACCTAATTTTGCATTCAAGATTTTTTTTTTCCCACTTAACATTATCGTAATGTCCCATGTCATTAAAAAACTGTTAAATATTTAGTCTGGGTGTTTGGTATGTGGGCACTCCTTTTAATCTTTATACTTTTAATATGCCAAATATTTTCTTAAAACATGTCTCATTTTACGCATATTTCAAATAATTGCATAATTTTCTTATATTTAGATTGCATTTAGTTTTTCATTTAAATATGCATGATGGGGCCATCAGGTGACATGATAGTTAAGGTGCTGAATTACCACATGGCTGACCATGGTTCATGTCCCAGATCTGGCGGCTTGTTTTCTTGCTTCTCCATCCCCATCTCTCTCTGGTGAGCATATGAGACCCGTAACAAATTCAAAAAAGAAGAAGAAATCTAATTTTTAAAAAGTACCATGGTGAAAGTCTTTGTGTATAAATCATTAATATGTGAAAGACAAAATTTGGCTTATAGGTATATATAGTTTATACATATATAAAATATATATATATATGTGACAAGAATATATACATAGGTAGTGGGGTCACGTGCCTCTCTTACTACTTCTTGCCCTCAGTCCTACTATGTTAAGTTCATGGTATGTTATAGACTTTTTCTGTATTTACAAAGACATGCCTATGTAAGTATATAGATACACACATTTATTTTAGCATATTGATAGAATTTTATTTTACCATGTGTGAATTAAATATTTAGTGACATTCTGTGGATCTGTTAGTATGTATATTTGTTACTTTTAAAAATTACTAAATAGTACTGCATTGAATTTATATTCTGTTGCTTATTTAACTGATCCCTTGTTGATCATTTATTTATACTTTTCTTTTTTTAGATTTTGCCATAGGGCGTGTGTACTCACCAGACAGAAACAGAGAGAGAGAGAGATAAGGGGAAAGTGAGAAATCACGCCCTTCGTGAGGATGACTGCTGGAGTCTCTTTTCCTCCATTCTCCTCTTGGGATTTTGGGCAGTATACATGCCAGACATGATTTTCAAGTTGCTGGGTCTGAAACTTAAACCTAGCTATGTGGGATCCAGCTGCCTTGATTTTCACGCTTCCTTTTACTTTATAGTTTTATGTAAATAAAGATGACTATAATTATGAAAGTGTTTCATAATTATGTATTTTCCTCATAGAAATAATACCATTTAGTACACTTATTAAGACTTCTCAATAGTGACTATGTACACACCTTCTCTCTCCTTAAACCTACTCTCTTGGGAAACCAGCAGTTAGCGTAATGGCTATGTTGCTGGACTCCCATGTGGTTGACCGCGGTTCGTGTCCTGGACTCGGTGGCTTAAAACTCACGCCGGGCACGTGTGAGTGCGTGCCCAAGATCCCGAGAGGAGAATGGAGGAGAAGGGATTGCAGCGTGGCCATCCCCCCCCCCGGGGGGGGGTGATTTCTCGCTTTCTATCTCTGTCTTTCTGGTGAGCACACACGCCCTAAAGCGAAATACCTCTTAAAAAAATAAAAATAAAAAACACCTACTCTCTCAATTGATTTTACTGTTCTCCTTCATTTATTTTACCTTATACTTTAAGTATACCCTTCTCTATTGATGTTACCTTATACTTCATTGAGAAATAGAAGTCATATGAAAGTTTCCTCATTTCCCAATCATAAATTTTATTTTTAATTTGCCCAGCGCATGTGTGCTCACCAGAGAGAAAGAGAGAAAGTGCTCCCCCACGATGGAGTGTAGTCATGGTGCAATCCCTTTTTCTCCATTTCTCCGAACTTGGGATTTGGGGCATGCATGCAAGCTGTGCTTGCCTGTTTATCTCTCCAACTGCCAGGGCCAGGATTCAAACTGTGTGGTCAGCCATGTGTGATCCAGCTCCCTTAACCACCAGGTGGTGGAGCTGGACCTCCAATCATGAAATTTACCAAACTAATCTATTAATGAGCCCGTTCTCTTTTGTCTCCTCTATTAAGATAAATTGTTTGTTGCTTTGACTAAACATCAAGCACTCCTCTTACAGGTTAAATCCCATCAGTCCCTTTTATCAGCTCAAGGATTTTGTTCTTCAGTTGTTCTTTCTTTCCTGCATCTGCAGTTTCTATTTCTTCAAAAGATTATTCACATCAACATATAAATATACTCTGGTAGCTCCAATTCTCAAGCAAAATATTCCCTTTTCTCCAAATTATCTTCTAGTTATTACCTTTTCTCTGTCCCATTTTATAACAAAATTTATCAGAGTTGTATATATTCACTACCATCCTTGCCTCCTATTTTCTTCTATGTTTACTCCATTCAGATTTTTTTCTGTTTTCCCTCCACGAAAACTATTCTGGTAAGCTTACCAGTAATCTCCATGTTGCCAAACAGAGTGATCAGTTTCCAATTAATTTTTTAGCAGATTTGATATAATTGGTTATTCCTTTTTTAAAAAGCTTTTTCTTCACTTCCCTGGCACCCCCCTTTTTACCAGCCATACCTTAGTCTTGTATGAATCTACTTTCCTTGATTTGTAAGTGCTGATATACTCTAAGACTATCTCCTCTCATTGTAGATGATTTCATTCATTTTCCTGACTTTAAGTACTAGTTATATGCTGATAACTCCCAAATTTATTTATTTAGCACTTATTTCCTAAACTGTAGACATATATGTCTTAACTCTTTCGGTATTTAATGGGCATCTCAAATTTAACACAGAATTATTCCCTTTTACATTTTCCCACATTCTCCCCCACATTCTAAAGTCTCCTCTTATCTCAGGACTGTCCAATTTAGTAAATGATACCATCATCTACATATTTGCTCATGCCAAAATGTGTGCATCACCCTTGATTGGTCCTTTCATCTAGCCTGTTTCTTATTCATAAGCAGTTTTCAACTACCTTTTAAAAATAAGTTTAGAATTTGTCTACTTCATTCTATTACCACTGCTTTCCTGGGCCAAGCCACCATCCTCTTCCCTTTGAACTGTTACCTAGTCTCTTAACTTGTTTTCCTGGCCTCATTCTTAAAATTCCTTTTTACATAGCAATCAGAGTTAATCTTTTTTTTTTTTTTTTTTTTTTTTTTTTTTAAGTTTCTTTGTCTCTTCCATAAGTGAGAGAGAGGCAGAGCACCTCTAACAGAGTCCTGATGCGCATCCACCTACAGCATCAGCTAGCCCCAGGTCACGGGCACACTCATGCTCAAAGTACTCTGGGAAGCCTCTGGATGCAAACTTGGAATCTTGTCAGAGTGTTACATTTTATAGCTGTGCTGTTGTCTAGTCCCAGAGTTATCTTTTAAATATTCATTCACGAAGAAGAGAATTGTTAAAATTCTGGAAAGAACATTGCATTCGGTGAAGTACATATTCTTATGTAGAGCTATACTTAATGTGTTCATAAGGAGTAAAGTGGTAAGGGAACGTGGTAGAAGCCAGATAGAAGGAACTAGATCCTGTAGGATCTTGGACCCTTTTAAAAATTTATGTATTTTTTTGAGACATTTTTGTCTAGAGTGTGCGTACTTGCTAGAGAGACAGAGAGAGAGAGAAAGTGAGAAATCATCCCCCAGGGGGGATGGCCATGCCACAATCCCTTCTCTATTCTCTCGGGATTTTGGGCACGTATGCATGTGTACCCTGCATGAATTTTAAGCCACCAGATGTAGGACTTGAACCGCACTGTCCACTATGTGGGAGTCCAGTGATCTATTACACCATCTGCTGGTCCCTCTATTTTTATTTGTACTGGAATTTATTGAAAGATTTGAGCAGGGAAAGGACATGATCTGATTTATATTATTTTTTAAAGAATTATTTATTTTATTATTTAAAAAAATTGCTATAGGGCACATGCACTCAGGAGAGAGAGAGAGAGAGAGAAAGAGAGAGAAAGGAAAATGAGGAAGCAAGCCACCAGGTCCAGGACGCTAACCATGGATGGCTGTGTAGGAATCCAGCATCTTAACCACCACGCCACCTGCTGGCCCCTGATTTATATTCTAAGGCAACCAGTCTGGCTGCTGAGAAGACTGTAGGTGGCAAAGATAGAAGGGAAGAGACTAATTAAGGACTAAATTTTAGCGATAATCTAGGTGTGAAATATTGATGACTGATTAAGGTAGTGGTAGAAGTGGTGAGAAATGGCATGTATTTTGAAGGTAGAACCAATAGATTAGCAATATTTGGACAGTGGTCTGTGAGAGAAGTAGAAAAATTAAGCATAACTCCAAGATGTTTAGCTTGAATAACTGGATAGAATAGTTTTGCCATTTATTGTAATAGGATAACTCTGGAAAAAGGAGATTTGGGTGGATCTGGTTTAAACATGTGAGTTTAAGATGTCTAAAATATTTAAAGGAGGTATCTGGTTGGCTGTCAGAAGTCTGTCCAGGGGAGAGGTTAGAGCTAGAGAAAGAAAAGTAGTAATCATTGATATATACAGTTATACAGAGATTAAATAGTGAAAACAGAGAAGAGATCCAAGACCTGAACCTAGGGCACTAGAACTAATGCATTTAGAAATAGAAAAGAGGAGAGGAGCCAGCAAAAGATAAGAAAAGAGCAACTAATAAAAAAGAAGAAAACTGGGAAGTGACATTTTGGGAGACGAGAGAAAAAAGTGTTAGAAGGAGGGGAGTCAAAAATATGTTGATAAGCTCAAGTAAGAGGAGTGTTTGGGTTTGTGTAGGTCCATTGGCACAGTGTACAAAACCAGTCTAATCAGAGAAAATAGGAAGTGAGGAAGTGAAACAATTCGTTTATGAGTTTTACTGTAAGTAGAAACAGAGATAAAGCAGTAGCTGAAGAAGCTTATAGAAGAAAGTTTTTCTAGTTTTTTTATTTGTTTTAAAAATTTTGAATAGTAGAGCATTTATAGGCTGATAGAAATGCCTCTAGCTAGAAGGAAAAATTGATGTGGAGAGGACATAGTTGTAGGGTCATTGCCCAATGGAGGAGTTAACAGAAGCACGCTTAGTATATACAGTATAACAGGCTGGTAAGCAGATTATATTATTGGTAAATTTAGTGGTGAAGAATGAATAAATTCTTTGTTAATTACTTCTGTATTGTCAGTGAAAAAAAGAAGTGAGGTTATTGACTGACAGTGGGAGAAGGAATTGAAGCTAGAAGATGTGGAAATTAGTTTTACCTCAGAGAGTATATTAATTAGGAAAATGTTACAGGGTAGTGACAGTGTTGGGTGTAGCTTAGGGCTCATGTGTGAAAGTTTAAAGGGAGGTCAGTAATCATGGTTGTGTGTATTTCTTTGTTCTTGTTTAGCTGCTCAATGGCAAGCACTGAGTAAGTTAGGAAGTTAGATTTAAGTAAGGTTAGAGATTTGCTTAGTGAATACAGTGAAGAGAGAGAGAAGCAAGGAATTGACAATGTTTTTAACATACCTACTTTCTTGATTAATCCCCTGGATGTCATGAATTTCCCATGACTGTGCCAGGACTCTAACATCCATGCTGGGCTGACTTCACCCCTTATATGCTACACCTCCCTTTTGCTGCTCTGGTTCTGACTCCTTATGCTGGCTTCTTCACCTGATGCTCTCTTGGTCCACCTGGGCTCTGACTTCTCATGCTGGATTACCTCCTCATTCCTCACGCATGTACACCTTTCTCACCCATTTCACCTGATACTCTATACTCACTGGCCTCTTAAAAGGATGCCTTCTCTACTCTGTTATCTGAATCTCACTAGCAGACTTTCCGTCCTTGGACCCCTTTCTCAGTGTGCCAGGCTCTGAATCCCCCTAGTGTTGATTCTCCTGAGCTGGATCATCTCTGTTCATAGATACCCTTTCATTGTCTTGAATTCTGATACTCTGGTTTCTTGAAATACTGTGCTAAGCTGTCTCCTAATGTCGACCCTCCTCAGCCTACTTAAGTTTAGTTAACCCACTGTAGACTGAGCTCTTATGTTAATTCACCTCCAGCCACCATGAACCTTCTTCTGCCCCTCCTGATGGTTTTAGGACTACATTGTTTGAAAGAGAAAAGCTTATTTTCTATTTTATTCTTTTGGATAAAAATAGTTCTGAAGTATACAACAGTCTAAAAAACAACATCATTATTGTAGTAGAAATGCCACAAGATATTCCTTACTTGAATTCCATTTACTTATTTGATATTTGTCAGATAGCTATGTCCTAAAAGGGGAGATGCCATGGAGAGTGAATATGTGTATTTGATCTGCTAGTCAGGCATATTACAGACAAGTTACTTTCTGGTGCACAAATCTGTGGCTCCTTTGTTCAAGTGGATTAAACCCTCAGCAGCTGCTCTCCTTGGGATGAAATGAGAAATCAAGTTCTTGGGCTATCAAAGCTTTTTATCAACCTCTGGTCACCTCTTCACTGTATCTGAATAGGCTACATCTGAAAAGTTAGTCTGCAGTTTTTCTCTCTTTTTCTTCATCCTCAATGCTGAAACCCTTGTGCAAGCTACCCTTCCTATCTCTCCAGATTACTCCCTGCTTCCCATCTCACTTTGGTTGAATCTGTTTATTGTAAAGACAAAATGATCCTCCAGAAATTCATGTCTACTGCATGCAGTTCCCCTGATTCAGACCCTTCAGTGGCTTTCCATCATCTTAAGTCCAAAACCCATAACATGTTTCAGAAGGTTCTTAACTACTGGAACACTTTATGACATCACGCCTCTTTTCCATACTTTCTACACTAGATAGTCTGAGATTACTGTAGTCACTCAGTGGCTCAGATCTTTCTTCTAACTCCTACTCATCTGTCAAGTTTCAGTTTAAATATTCATTTCCTTTAGAATATCTTCTCTGACCTCTCCTAGGTAGATTAGATGCTCCAGCATTGTGCTTCCAGAGTACTCTACTTTACTTAGGACAGTATTTAACATACCTTTTCTACTCTTTTGTTTAACCTGTCCCAAAGGAGAAAAGTACCCATCATTTCAAACCAAAACAACACATGGAAGCGCTATGAAGTGCTTAATAACGATTATCATGTCAAAAATTCATTTAAAAAGTCAACAAAGGATATTTATGATTAAAAAAAGCAGAATCCAGATTTTAGTTGCAAGAGAATTTAGAGTATCACACTTAGTACTTTCAAGCTGAACAACTATGAGACTGGAAAAATATTTGAATATTGAATAATTGTTTGTAAGCACTGGACAACAGCACAAGGCTGGGTTCTTTGAGGAAAGAGAAACACATGGAGATGACTTCACATTAATTCCAGCCTTCTTGCCAGAGACGTTTTGTAAACTGAGTATCCATAATGTCCAGGATATAATTAAAATTTAGTGAATATGTAAAGAAGAAAATGGAATCCACCTGGGAGAAGAGAAAGTGAATAGAAACAAACTCACATGACAAATTTATTATTTTTTTTGAGAGATTTTTTTCGCTATAGGGTGCGTGCGCTCGCCCGACAGACAGAGAGAGACATAGAGACAGAAAGCAAGAAATCACCCCCCAGAGGGGATGGTCATGCCTCAATCCCTTCTCCATTCTCCTCTCGGAGTCTTGGGCACGCACACACATGCACCCGGAGTGAGTTTCAAGGCACCAGGTCTGGGACGTGAACCGTGGTCGACTATGTGGGAGTCCAGTGACATAGCCATTATGCTAACTGCTGGTTCCCAGATGACATAGATTTTAGCATCAGCAGACGAGGCTATTTAAAGTTATCATAAATAAATTCAAGGATTTAAAGGAAAAGATTGATGTAATATATAGGGAAATTTTTAAACAGAAAAAGGAACTGTAAAAACCCTAGAAGCTCAGTGCTTCACAAGCAGCATAAACAAATCTGTGTTGCACGTTATAATCAAATTGCTCAAAACTAAGCATAACATCTTAAAAACAAATGAAGTAAAAAGTAACGCTTTGCTGAAAGGAGAAGTAAGTATAACTGCTGACTTTTTATCAGGAAAGATTGAAGCCAGAAAACAGTGAGATATCAGCATCTTTAAATTGCTGGGAAATAAAAGTCAACCTAAATTAATTAATTAATTATTTTCCTTTTTTGGTATTTTTACCAGAAGGCATACGCACTCACTGGAAAGAGACAGAGAGAGAAAACATCCCCTGTGGGGGGTGGTCATGCTACAATCCCTTCTCTGTTTCCCCTCCTTTTGAAATATTGGACATGCATGCATACATGCAGGCATGTTCTTCAAGCTGCCAGGTCTGAGACCCAGGTAGTGTGGTCTGCCTTATAGGAGTCAGCTGCCTTAACCACCATGCCACCAGCAGGCCCCAAACTAAATTTTTATATCCTGCAAAAATACCTTTCAAAACTTGGTGATGGGGACCAGCAGATGGTGTAATGGTTACATTGCTGGACTCCCACGTGGCCAACTATGGTTCGAGTCCCAGACTCGGCAGCTTAAAACTTATGCCGGGCACGTTTGCATACATGTCCAAAATCCCAAGAGGCGAATAGAGGAGAAGGGATTGCAGCATGGCCATTCCTCTGGGGGGTGATTTCTCACTTTCTGTTTCTCTGTCTCTCCAGTGAGTGCATACACCCTATAGCAAAAATCTCTCGGGGGTGGGAGGGACAACAAAAAAACAACTTGATGATGAAATGGAGAACATTTTCAGATTTTTTTTATTGTTAAAGCACAGATAATTTGTTAAACCAGACTTACTTACAGTTGCATAATTATTAAAGGAAGTTTTTTTTTTTGAAGACTGAGAAAGAATAATATTAAATTAACCCTAGAGTAAAAGTTGCCTAGATTCTCCCTTATAGACCTTAAAAACAAAGGTTTAAAGGATCAAATTATTGCTCAAGAGATTTTACAGCATGCCAGCATGAAGTTTAACCCTCATTAAAGGACTAAAACGAAATTCTTCCCCCTCAATGAAAAACTCACAGTCAGAAGTTACCAGGCCTTTGCTGGCCCTGTGGCCTACTAGTTAAGGGATCTGGATCTCACATAGCCAACCCCAGTTCAAGTCCTTTCCCTGTGGTTTGAGGGACATGCTGTGTGTGTGTGTGTGTGTGTGTGTGTGTGTGTGTGTGTGCATCTGCACGCACCCCAAGTCTCAACAAGTTGGAGAAGTGGAGGAGAAGGAATTGCTATGTGCCTACACCCCATTGCAGGGTGCTTTCACTCTCTCCCTTTCCTTCTCTCTAGCGAGCACATATGCCCTCTGGCAATTAATGAGAAAACTTGTCAGACATGCAGAGGAGCAGAGAGATATAATCCATAACCAAGAGAAAAATCAATCATATAAACAAATTAAAAATGAAAGTGATGATAGAATTATTAGACAAGAACCTTAAAGCATCATTATAAGTCTTACAAGTATTCTCATCAAAGTGAAAGAAAACCAGCATGAGAGAAATGAAAGATAACAATAACAACAACAAAAAACAAATAAAGCAAAAGGAATAGCAGTGTTTTTATTTTATAGGTTAAAAATAAAACGATGGGAAAAAATATACGGTGCCAGCTTTTAAAAAAGAAAGATGAAATGACAGTATTGATATTTGATAGTAGACTTCAGAACAAAGAATATCATTAGGGTAAAAAGACATTTTATGATAAAAGGGTCAGTTTACCAAGAAGATACAACAATTTTAAATGTACAGCTTCAGAATTTATAAGGCAAAAACCAATGGAACTGAAAAGAGAAATAGACAAATCCACAGTTTCAGTCAGAGATCCCAACCATACTTTCAGTAACCAATATTAGTAAGGAATGGACAATTTTAACCAAATTAACCTCGCTGACATTTATAGACATTCCATTGACCAACAGTAGAATACACAGTATTTCCAAGTACATGTGGGACATTTACCAAGATAAACCAATATCCTGGAATGTAAGACAGTTGCAATTCATTTTTTTAAAAAAAAATTTCATTTATTATTTTTAATTTGCTATTGAGCACTTTAACTCACTATAGAAAAAGAGAAACAGAGAGAGAGAGGGCAAGTGAGAGAGCAAACCTCCTGGTCCGGAACTCAAACTCTAGTCAACCAAATAAGAATCCAGCACCTTAACCACCACACCACCTGTTGGCCCCAGGAATACATTTTTTTAAAATTATAAATACATATATTTTTCAAATTATTTTTTATTTAACTTTATTTATTTTGAGAGCTTTTTGCTATAGGGCACTTGTGCTCACCAGAAAGAGAGGGGCAGAGAGACACAAAGCGAGAAATCATCCCCCAGGGGGGATGGCCATGCTGCAATCCCTTCTCCATTCTCCTCTTGGGATCTTGGGCACTCACGCACATGCACCCAGCCTGAGTTTAAACCACCGGGTTCAGGCTCGAACCACGGTTGACTTCATGGGAGTCCACCGACGTAGCCATTATGCCATCCGTTAGTCCCAAACTTTATTTATTTTAATGTGATCAGAGAAGGACAATGTGCAAGAGAGCAAAAGTAAGAAAGCAAGCCACCAGGTCCGAGATCAAACCACAGTCACCCATGTGGAATCCAGCGCCCTTAACCACCAAGCCACTTGCTTGCCCTATAGCGATACATTTTTGAGGATTACAGAGTGTATTCACTGATCACAGCAGAACTAAAGTAGAAATGTAACAGAAAAATATATGGAAGTTGCTCAAATATGGGCAAATTAAGTAGCACAGTTCTAAATAACTCATTCTTCATCAAAGAAGGAATCACAGGAAAATTTAGAGAATAACTGAATTAAAAGCATAGTATATGTAAATCTGTGGGATGTAGCTAAGTACTGTTTAGGGAGAAATTTATAAAATCAAATATTTCTTTTAGAAAATTAAATGGTCTAAAGTTAATGACCTGACCATCCATACTGAAAAAGTAGAGTTAATTAAACTCTAAGCAAAAGGAAGGAAATAATAAAGAGCAAAAATGAATGAACTAGAACAGAAAACAGAGAAACTCAGTGAAACCAGACACTAGTTCTTTGTAAATAAATAAAATTAATAAGCCTCTAAGCAAAATAATCAAGAAAAAGAAGACACAAATGACCAGTATTAAGAATCAAAGAGTTGACAGCATTGCAGATCCTTTAGATACTATGAAGGTAATAAAGGAACCTGAGCAGTTTTATACCAGTACAGCAACTTAGGTGAAATGGATACATTCCTTTAAAGATAGCATACCAATGCTCACTCTAGAAGAAATAATAGCTATTAAATATGCCTGTTAAAGCAATTGATTTGTAGATTAAAACTTCACAATTAAAATTCCAGGCTCAGCGCTTTCATTGTAGCCTAGTAATGAAGGAAGCGAGATCCTACATGACCATCCCATAGCCCAGGTGACTTGAAAAACACTCTCATGTGTGTGTATGCTTCACATCCCAACAGGATGAGAAAATGGAAGAGAAGGGATTGAGACATGATCATTCCCCATGGGGTGGGGAATTTCCTCTTTCCTCTCTGTCCATCCATTTCTCTCCAGCAAGTGCACACACTCTGTGGCAGTTAAAGCAAGAGAGGCCAGCAGCTGGTACAAATGGTCACGTGCACGTGCCCAAAATTCCCCAGAAGGAGAATGGAAAAGGGGTTTGCTGTGTGGCCATCTCTCCTGGGAGGTGATTTCTCACTTTCCATCTGTCTTTTTATCTCTGGTGAACAAATGTGCCCTATAGCAAAACTTTAAAAAAAAAAAAAAGATGCATAACCTGATTCTGATTCTGAGGAAATATCAGATAAACCCAAATTTTAGGGAAATATTCTTAAGTCCAGGAAAATCTGAGCAACTATTCCAGACTGCAAGAAACTAGACACATGACTACCAAATACTACAGAATTAAATATTATATAAGGGTACTTCAGGTCCACTGGCAAGTGTGTGAGGGGAGACTACTCAGTGTGAAGGCCACTTTACCCTTAGGGGACTCCCCACCATGAGTAGCACTTTAGCGAAAATCGCATAGATCGAAGCTGAGATGGCTCGGACTCAAAAGAACAAGGACACAGCACACCATCTAGGGCTCCTTAAGGCACCCCTTGCTAAACTTTGTCGAGAACTCATAACTCCTAAAGGAGGTGGTGGTGGTGGACCAGGAGAAGGTTTTGATGTGGTGAAGACAGGTGATGCTCGAATTGGATTTGTAGGTTCTCCTTCTGTGGGAGTCTACACTGATCAGTAACTTGGCAGGGGTGTATTCCGAGGTGCCAGCCTATGAGTTCACTACTCTGACCACTGTGCCTGGTGTCATCAGATACAAAGGTGCCAAGATTCACCTCCTGGATCTCCCGGGTATTATCGAAGGTACCAAGGATGGAAAAGGCCGTCAGTCATTGCAGTGGCTCGAACTTGTAACTTGATCCTGATTGTTCTGGATGTCCTAAAACCTTTGGGACATAAGAAGATAATTGAAAATGAGCTTGAAGGGTTTGGCATTCGCTTGAACAGCAAACCCCCCAACATTGGCTTTAAGAAGAAGGACAAAGGAGGCATTAATCTTACCTCGACTTGCCCTCAAAGTGAACTAGATGCTGAAACTGTGAAAAGCATTCTGGCTGAATACAAAATTCATAATGCTGATGTGACTCTGCGTAATGATGCCACTGCTGATGACTTCATTGACGTGGTAGAAGGAAACAGTTTATATCCCTTGTATCTATGTGTTGAATAAAATTGACCAGATCTCCATTGAGGAATTGGATATCATCTATAAAGTGCCTCACTGTGTAACCATCTCTGTCCATCACTGTAGGAATTTTGTTGACCTGTTTTAAAAGATCTGGGACTATCTGAAACTAGTGACGATTTACACTAAACCTAAAGTCCATTTACCAGATCACACATCCCTGGTGGTGCTGCCTTACTCCAGGACCATAGTGGAGGACTTCTGCATGAAGATTCACAAAAATCTTATCAAAGAATTTAAATACACTCTGGTCTGGGGTCTGTCTTTGAAATACAATCCTCAGAAAGTGGGTAAAGACCATACGTTGGAGGATGAGGATGTCATTCAGATTGTGAAGAAGTGAAACTTTCCTCTTCTCCATCAGTGTGGCTCTCCATGGCAGCTTTCTCCATGACCAACACTTGGCTTCGGGAGTCACTGGATCAGCATTCAGGGAGGGAGATGGCATCCACACTGGAACGTCACTTGTCTTATCTTGGTGTCACCTTGTATTTTGAACTGTATAAAAGACCTGGTAGGAAAAAAACAAACAAAAACATTATATAAGGGTACTTCAAAGACTTCATGGAAAAATGGAATTAAAATATGGAGTTTATTTTGGTATAATAAAAATTCTGAAATCTTCATGTAGGTTTTTAATAATATGCATTTTCTGTGCAAAGTTTTTGAGAACCCCTAATACACTAATTTTGAGCTGGAACTTTTCTGTGGGACATATTGGAAAAATTGGCAGATCTTAAATGGAATCTGTGGACCATATGGTAGTAATATATATATCAATATCGATGTCCTGGTTTTTATGGTTGAAACTATTTTAATTTTATAGGAAATACTGGTGATGTGACATGGTATCAGCAGTGCTCAAGTGGTTTTGAGGTAAAATTCTGTTTACCCTGCACTGTATTTCTACTTTTCTTATTTTTTTGGAGAGGTTTTAGCGTGTTCTCACCAGAAAGGCAGAGAGACAGAAAGCAAGAAGTCACCCCACAGGAGGATGGCCACACAGCAACCCCTTCTCCATTCTCCTCTCAGGATTTTGTGCACGCATGCACATGCGCCTGGCGTGAGGTTAAGCCACTGGGTCCAGGACTCTAACCACGGTTGACTACATGGGAGTCCAGCCACATAGCCATTATGCCAGCTTCTGGTTCCTGTATTTCTACTTTTCTATAAACTTGTAATTTTCTTTTTTTTTTTTTAATTTTAAAGAACATTTTTGATATTGAAAAGATAAAGTTCATTTATTTGAAAATAAAACAGGAGGTAGATAATGTTATTTTAGTAAATCAATTAAACAATAGTCTTTTGCTCCGGTATTTTGAATAGCATGTCAAAATTTTACTCATTTTGGTTGTTTAATGTTTTTTGTTGTCATCCTGTCATTAGTTGTTTCAGAACCAATGTTCTGGTGCCAACTAAGGTAGAAAAATGTTTTTCTGTTTACTTTTAAAGGTTGCTCAAGAAACAGATGTTAGAGCCCAGATTCGTTTGCAGTTTCGTGATGTCAATGGAGAACTTGTAGCTGTGCACAGATCTATGATGTGTACTCAGAAAAGCAAGAAGACAGAATTTAAAACCCTGGAAGGAGTCATTAATAGAATAAAGTAAGTATTTATGGTATATTTTGATATTTGCTCACTATAGATTTTCTCTTAGGCCTGTACAACTGGTTTTATTTCCTACTCCTTTAAGTATATTTTAGAGAAGCATGTTAATTTTTCACCAGAAGTCTTTTTTTTTCCTATTTTTTTTTAAAGAATTATTTTTACTTAATTTTATTTATTTATTTTAATTTGACCAGAGAGGGATAGAGTGAGACAGAGGGAAAGTGAGAAAGCAAGCCTCCAAGTCTGGGACTCAAACCATGGTCAGCCTCTTGGGAGTCCAGCGCTCTTAACTACCATGTCACCTGCCGGCCCCACCAGTAGACTTTTTAGAGCAGTATTGGGTTCACAATAAAATTGAGGAGAAAGGACAGTTTCCACACATTGTCTGCCCCATACATGTACAGGCTTCCCCACTAGCAACATTTTGACCTTTTTATTTTTTTTTTAAATTTTGCCAGAGAGTACATGTGCTCACCAGAGAGAGAAGAACAGGGAGAAAGCACCACTGTGGAGAATGGTCACACCACAATCCCTTCTCCTCAATTTCCCCCCCTTTGCAATTTTGGGTACATACACACATGTACCCAGCACGTTTTTCAAGTTATCTTGTCTGGTGCCTGAACATTCAGTTAGCTATGTGGGATCCAGACGCTTTAACCATCAGGCCACAGGCTGGCCCAACATTTAATTTTTTTTTTTTACTGTTGATAAACTAAATAGAATGATTCCATTAAAGATTTAGTGATGGGCCAGCAGGAAGCATGGAGGTTATGGGAGCTGGATCCCACATGGCTGGCTGCAGGGTTCAAGTCCTAGACCTGGCTACTCGAAAATAACTCCAGGTACAGACGCTTTAACCATCAGGCCACAGGCTGGCCCAACATTTAATTTTTTTTTTTTACTGTTGATAAACTAAATAGAATGATTCCATTAAAGATTTAGTGATGGGCCAGCAGGAAGCATGGAGGTTATGGGAGCTGGATCCCACATGGCTGGCTGCAGGGTTCAAGTCCTAGACCTGGCTACTCGAAAATAACTCCAGGTATGTGTGCGCATGCATGCCCAAAATCCTGAGAGGAGAATAGAAGAGAAGGGATTGCAGTGTGGCCATTCCCCCAGGAGGCGATTTCTCACTCCTACCTGTCTGTCTCTTTCTCTGTCTCTGTCTCTCTGGTCAGCCCTCTCACCCTTTAACACAAATTAGAAGGAAAAAAAAATCATAATAATGTTTCCTTCTCTTGAGTAATTTACAAATAGTTGGTGAAAATGTATAATCACTAAAATACAGATCGAATGAACTAAAAAATGTAGGGATGGATGAGATGAGAAGCAGACTGGTAGGAAAGCATAATAATTTCTCACTTTAAATTGTTACCATTCTGTTAGAGGCCAATCTAATCTTTTTTTTTTTTTTTTTCCCAAGAGAAGATTATATTTTCATTCTTATATTAGAAATGAAAATAAACTGTGGAAAGCTACAAAAGCATGCAGCTTCATGAAGGTTATGGAACAATGGAGGTGCCCATTGTAGACAGTTAAAATTAACTTATTCTGTAGGTAGGATAAGGTTAATGAGTGGTCAGATTATTGACAGCATCTGCCATCTGAAATTTACACACTAATGATGAATTTAAAAACAAATTTAAGGGCATATTGGCCACCCCTCATCTCTGAGCCAGGGAGTATAGGTGAAAAAATGTCAGAAGATGCCTAAAATCTCTGCAGACACATAGGCTTACAAAAAACACATTTAAAACCAAGATTCTCAGGCAATGTTGAGATTTTTCTCTTGGAAGGAGATCCCATTTAATGATGTTCGAACACACTTTACTGCTGCATAGTTTCCTTAGAGGGGAGCATATTTTTTTTCCCAATATTAGTTTTCTTCATTCATTCATTCATTCATTTATTTATTTATTTATGGAGAGATTTTTGCTATAGGGCACGTGCGCTCACCAGACAGACAGAGAGAGACATAGAGACAGAAAGCGAGAAATCACCCCCCAGGGGGGATGGTCACGCCGCAATCCCTTCTCCTCCATTCTCCTCTTGGGATCTTGGGCACGCACGCACACGCGCCCAGCATGAGTTTTAAGCCACTGGGTCCGGGACGCGAACTGCGGTCGACTACATGGGAGTCCAGCGACATAGCCACTACGCTAACTACTGGTTCCCGTTTTCTTCAGTTTTGATCTGTCAAACTTTTTCACTTCTGACAAGTCTGGCTTATCACTCATCTTGACTAAAAGAAAAACTGAAAGCTTGGTGACTACTGAAAGGCCATCCACCTGGCAGGAAACGTTGCTCGTTCTGGACCAGGTTCAAGGCTAGTATCATCTTTAGTGATTTTGGAATTAGGCCGCTCTGGATTCAAGGCTTTATACTGGTTGAGGAAATTATTTAACCATTCATCTTCTTCCCTTCTCTTTTGTTTATTTATTAAACTAAATAATTCCTTTATTTAACTAATTGTGTTTAGCCCTGCTGTGTTCTAGAGACACTATACTAGCCACTGGTTTCTTGGGTTCTTTTCATTGGCTTTTTTTTTTTTTAAAGAATTATTGATTTAATTTTATTTATTAATTATTATTAAGTTTTTGTTAAAGGGTACATGTGTTCCCCAGAGAGAGAGAAAGTGGGAAAGTGATAAAGCAGGCCACTAGATCTAGTACTCAAACCATGGTTGGCCATGTGGGGGCTTTTAAATGCACTCAAGTCTTTCTCATACCCTCAGCTTTCAGTTCATTGCAGTTGGACATAACTGCCAGCCTCCTTCTTCCCCCTTTACAACCATTTCCTCTAAGAGTTTTTGATACTCACTGTTTGTCCATTTCTTTTCTTCCTTTCAGTCCTTCTCTAGCCCCATTCCTCCGCTGAAACAGCTTCAACTAAGGTCACAATAATCTCTGTATTAACTAGGATAATGCCGTAACTATACAGATTAGACCTAATAGTGAGCCTTTCTGTTTGTTCATTTAAAGTAGGGGGTCATTATCACTACATATCTTAGAAAGATGGTGTATGGATCGAGCTAATGAAAATACAATGCATGGTGTCTATTAGGAGCTCATGTATTAGTTCTCTATGATCTCTATCACAAACCATAAATTTAGTGGCTTAAAACAGCATAAATTGGGGACCAGCAAATAACGCAATTATTACGTCAGTGGGCTCCCACATAGTTAACCACTGTTCAAGTCCCGGACCCACTGGCATAAAGTTCACGCCGGGCACATGTGTGTCGCCCAAAATCCTGAGAGGAGAATGGAGTGGAATGGACTGTGGTATGGCCATCCTCCCTGGGTGGTGGTAGGGGGTGGTTTCTTGCTTTCTGTGTCTCTTTCTCTCTGGCAAGCACATGTACCCTATAGCAAAAATATCTCTCTCAAAAAAAAAAACAAAACAGTATAAATTGGGACCAGCAGATGGCATAATGGTTACTTCACTGGACTCCCATGTAGTCGACAAATTGACTGCTGTTAGCGTCCCAGACTCAGCAGCTTAAAACTCAGGCCGAATGTGTGCTCAGAATCCCAAAAGAAGTGAGGAGAAGGGATTGTGGCATGGCTATACCCCGGGGAGTGATTTCTTGCTTTCTGTCTCTCCGTTTCTCTTTGTCCAGTGAGTACATGTACCCTATGGCAAAAATCTCTCTCAAAAATGAAAGAACAGCATACATTTATTATCTTTAGTGCTGTAGTTTAGAAATCTGAATTGTATCTCACTGGGCTACAATGAAGGTGTTAGTGGGACTATCTGTTTGTTTCTGGGGGCTTTATGGGCATATCTGTTCTCTTGCTCTTTCCATTTTTCAGAGACCACCCCTCATGGCACTCTCTCCATCTTCAAAGCCAATGACATTGGGCAGAGTTTTTCTCTTACCAAGTCATCTGACATCTTCTGCCTCTCTCTTTCATAATAAAAAAAATTTTTTAATTGCCAGAGGGTACATGTGTTTGCCAGAAAGAGACAAACATGGAGAGGGAGAAACCCTCCCCCATGGGGCATGGGTATGTACGCACATGCGCTCTGCTTGTCCTTTCTTAAGTTTAATGACACTTGTGGATTACATTGGCCCTGTTCACATAATCCAGGATATCTTCTCTGTTTTAAGGTCTGGTGGGTAGGAACCTATTCTGTTTGTAACCTTAATTCTCCTTTGTCATGTAACCAAACATTCACAAATTGAAGGGATTTAAATGTGGACCATCTTTGTAAGGCCATTTTTCTACCTACTATACAGCTCAGTATGCAATAGTTGTTTCTCATTTCTAGACCTTCATGATACAACATTGTTTCCTTTTTCTCCATCACAACCACACCCTACTTCATTTACCCATCCAATAAAGGCTAGCATCCCATCAGCGCAGTCCTGCATCTTCTCCTGTTTTTGCTCTGCATTCTCTTCATAGGACATCTCATTTATGTCCATTGCTTAAATTAAACCACGTATTTGTAAGTGACTCACTAACTAGACTTCGCTTTCCAGGTTTGTATACACAACTGCCTTTGTTATTTGCTACCAGTTGTTTCAAAGACATCTTAGAATCAGCATATCCAAATCCAAGCTCTTGATCTTCTCACTGATTTCCCTTAAAAAAAAACTTCCAGTAACATGTTCCTCTTGCAGTACTCCTCATCTTAGTGACTGACACCACTATCCATCCAGTAACAAGCTGAATACTTCACTCTTAACTCTCCCAGCCCTCCATATCCAGTTCATTACCAAATTTTTTTTTTAAGATTTATTTATTTATTTCCATTTGTTATTATCATTTTCCAGTCTGACCAGCCAGAGGCAGAGAGAGAGAGAGAAAGGGAAAGCAAGAGAGCAAGCCGTCTGGGCCTGTACTTAAACCGTAGCCGGCCATGAGGGAACCCAGCACCTTCAACCCCCACACCACTTGTAGGCCCCCCAAGTTCTATTGGTTTAATGTAAAT
>NW_006204205.1:3900827-3929064 GCF_000334495.1 Tupaia belangeri chinensis | reverse complement strand
CTACTATACAGCTCAGTATGCAATAGTTGTTTCTCATTTCTAGACCTTCATGATACAACATTGTTTCCTTTTTCTCCATCACAACCACACCCTACTTCATTTACCCATCCAATAAAGGCTAGCATCCCATCAGCGCAGTCCTGCATCTTCTCCTGTTTTTGCTCTGCATTCTCTTCATAGGACATCTCATTTATGTCCATTGCTTAAATTAAACCACGTATTTGTAAGTGACTCACTAACTAGACTTCGCTTTCCAGGTTTGTATACACAACTGCCTTTGTTATTTGCTACCAGTTGTTTCAAAGACATCTTAGAATCAGCATATCCAAATCCAAGCTCTTGATCTTCTCACTGATTTCCCTTAAAAAAAAACTTCCAGTAACATGTTCCTCTTGCAGTACTCCTCATCTTAGTGACTGACACCACTATCCATCCAGTAACAAGCTGAATACTTCACTCTTAACTCTCCCAGCCCTCCATATCCAGTTCATTACCAAATTTTTTTTTTAAGATTTATTTATTTCTTTCCATTTGTTATTATCATTTTCCAGTCTGACCAGCCAGAGGCAGAGAGAGAGAGAGAAAGGGAAAGCAAGAGAGCAAGCCGTCTGGGCCTGTACTTAAACCGTAGCCGGCCATGAGGGAACCCAGCACCTTCAACCCCCACACCACTTGTAGGCCCCCCAAGTTCTATTGGTTTAATGTAAATGTTTCTTAAATCTGTGTCCATTTCTGTAATGACCACTCTAGTCCAGGCAACCATCATCTTCCCATGTGCTCATGTGATTACTCACTGGTTTATGTATATCCATTCTAGCCTACTAAAAAACAACACATATGTAATATTCTCAAAATACTAGTTGAAATATATTAAAAAAAAAATTCACTGCATAGTTTGCCCACCTAATTAACTCTATTACTGAATAATTCCTTTTTAAACTATACATTTTTAAGTGTTTCCATTTAAGCCATCTCTGTTATCTGCTATTGATCATCAGTTTTGTTTTATTTATTCAAATAACTTATTTTGTAAGTTCTGGGCATAGGAGACAGTTTACTTTCCTCTATGTATTATCTATAAATATCTTAAATTATTATATTTAGAACTCCAAATACTTAAAGAAATTAAGTCATTTAAGAGTTATACTTTTTAGCATGAGAAAACTATTGAAAAGGGATAGGTGAAGGGGCTTTTTTTTTTTTTAAGAAGTACAGTATGAAGGATTGATTAAGCAATAAAATAAGTACAATTAAAGACTATTTTATATATATTATTGATTTTCGTTTTCTATAGGCATGGAGAAAAGATCAGTCTCAGCTCTAAGTGTGCAGAAATTGACCGAGAAATGATAAGTTCCCTTGGCGTTTCCAAGGCTGTGCTAAATAATGTCATTTTCTGTCACCAAGAAGATTCTAATTGGCCTTTAAGTGAAGGAAAGGCTCTGAAGCAAAAGTTTGATGAGATTTTTTCAGCAACAAGGTTTGTAATCCTTAAGTAGACTTTGTAGTCTGTTATCTCATTAAGCCATGTTTACCTTTTTGATGCTCCTTTTTTTTAAATAAAAAATATAAAAAGCATAAAGTTCATCACTTATTACTTTCCATCAAGTACAATCATTGGCCATATTTCTTTTCAGTTTTCTTTCTGTACATGTTTATTTACCTGATTGACAGTATAAGTGTAATTCTTTTATTTATCATTATGTCATATACATTTTCCAAGTTATTAAAATTCTTCATAAATGTAATCTTAATGACTGCATAATATTCCATTGTATGGAAAAAATATCTATATGCCATAATTTACTTAGTCAGAAATTTGGGTTTTGTTTCCTGTCTTTTAAAGGTACATTAAAGCCTTGGAAACACTTCGGCAGGTACGTCAGACACAAGGCCAGAAAGTAAAAGAATGTCAAACTGAACTAAAATATCTGAAGCAAAATAAGGAAAAAGCTTGTGAGATTCGTGATCAGATTACTAATAAGGAAGCCCAGTTAACATCTTCAAAGGAAATCGTCAAATCCTATGAGAATGAACTTGATCCATTGAAGGTAATTTTAGTTTTTTTCCAAATGACAAATAAGGATTATATATATTTACAGTGTACAACATGACGTTCGATATAAATATACATTATGGAATGGCCAAATCAAGCCAATTAGCATGTCCGTTACCTCACATATCATTTTGTGTGTGTGGTAAGAACATTTAAAATCTGTTCTCTTAGCCCTTTCAAGTATATTTTATTTATTAAGTTTTATATATATAATATGTGTGTGTGTGTATTTTTTTCTTCTTTTAGTTTACAACAGGCACGTGTGCAGGAAAGAGAGAAAGAAAGAGAAAGTGAGATAAAAACCCCTGGGGGGATGACCAAAGTGCAGTCCCTTCTCTCTTCTCCGTTTGGGATTTTGGGCATGCATGCACACATACCCAGCAAGTTTCCCAAGCTGCTGGGTGCAGAACTTGAACTATGAAGCTGGCCATATATGATCCAATTGCCTTAACTCCGTGCCACCTGCTAGCCTTACAATATATTACTTTTTTTATCTAGTCACCATTCTGTACAGCAGTTGACTTCTTGTATACTAAGAAAAAAGTTATGTGTGTGTGTGTGTATTTTTTTTACTATGATATGTTCACTCCAAAAGCATTTATTTTTTTATTTATTTTAATTGCCAGAGAGAGACAAAGAGACAGGGAGAGATAAAGTAACCCCACAAATGTGCATGGTCACACTGCAGTCCCTTCTCCATGTTTCTATCCTACTGGGAACTGGGGCACTCACACACATATACCTGGTGTGTTTAAGCTGCCAGGGTCAGGATTTGAACCATGGCTGGCCATGTAGAATCTGCTTCTCTTGACCAACCGTACTATAAGGCCAGCCATACTTTCTTTATTTTAGGATTTTGCCATTGGTGGCATGTACCCTCCAGAGAGACCCAGAGAGAGAAGGAAAGTGAGAAATCACTCCCCATTTGGGTGGCTACACCGCAGTCCGTTCTTTTCCATTCTCTTCGTGGGATTTTGGGCATGCCCACACATGTACCAAATGTGATTTTCAGGTTGCCAGGTCCTGGACTTGACTCCACAGTTAGCCAGGTAGGATCCAATTGCCTTTACCTCCACACCACCTGCTGGCCCAAGACTCTTTTCTTTTTTTAATTGACAGATCTCCCTAGGGAATTTTTGTAATTTGCTGAATGTTCTTGATATTGCACAGAATTTAGAAATGATCTGTAATATGTTGATATATTTGCAAACAAGTGTTACTTTCTTAACTTTGTGGTTTATAAGAAAAGCCTATAAGAAATCCCATTTATTCATTTGGTAAGCATTTTCTGAGTTTCCTGTGTGTTAAGGTATACTATGGTTGGAGCTGTTGGCATAAGGAGGACTGCAACAGCATCCCTGCCTGTAAGGTATTTCTAGCAAAAATAAAGGCATTATAAATGGCTATTTTCTAAGAGAAGATACTTGAATAAACTTTTTAAAAATAATATATTGATTTGGTTTTCCCAGACTTATCCTTAAATACTAGTATAAGCCAGGTATGGTGCTGCATCAGTAACCCAATGCCCTATGATGTTGAAGCCATGTGGAAACGTTCTGGGTTTCTATCTCAAGGTCTTCTGTATATACCAGGCATGTACACAAGTCATGATTCTGGCCAGCTTAGGCTGGGGTTGATTCATGGCATGAAGACCCTGTTAGGGGTACCCCTTTCCCTCATTTTTTTTTTTTCTCTCTCACATTGAAGAAATAAATAAGCTTTTTTTAAAAAGTAGTGGTATTGGGATCAGCAGGTGGTATAATGGTTATATCACTGGATTCCCATGTAATTGACTGTAATTTGAGTCCCAGACATGGTGGCTTAAAACTCAGGCCCAGCATGTGTATGTGTGTGCCCAGAATTCCGAGAGGAGAATGAGGGAAGGGATTGTGGTGTGACCATCCCCCTGGAGGGTGATTTCTCACTTTTACTCTCTCCGGCAAGCACACATGCCCTATAGCAAAAATCTCCCTCTCTAAAAAAAATAAAAAATATAAAAAGACTTGGGGAAAAAATAGTGGTATAGATCTTTGAATTGTAAAATATTATTTCTTTAAAATAATGGTAGGTGGGCCAGTAGGTAGCATAGTTGTAGCACAACTGAACCCACATGGGAAAGGGCCTGGGTTCGTATCTCAGGACCTTCCTGAACATGCTAGACATGCTTGCATTACCTGTGGTCTGAGAATGCTGAGACTGGGAGTGTGAAGATCCTGTTGAAGGTGTTTCCCCTCTTCTCATGGAAGAAATAAATAATATACTGAAACACGTTTTTTTAAAAGAAAGAAAAATGATGACCATAAGCGGGGGGGGGGGGGGGGGGGGGCGGTGTTGTGCAGCTAATTAGGAAGCTGAGGCAAGAGGATCATGATGCAACAAGAGTCTGTCTAAAATGAGGACCCCCACCCCCCCAGACACACACACAGATGATGTCTTTGTATAGAAATGTATCACACGGGGGGCCAGCAGGTGGTGTGGTGGTTAAGGTCCCTGGACTCCCACATGATCGACTGTGATTCAAGTCCTGGACCTGGTGGCTTGCTTTCTCCCCCCCTCCCCCAACTCTGTCTCTCTCTGGTCAAATTAAAATAATAATAATAATAATAATAATAATAATAATAATAATAATAATAATAATAATAATAATAATAATAATAATAAAGTAAATAAAGTTAAGTAGAATGATTCTATAAAAATATAAAAGGAAATGTATTACAAGGGCTTCAGGGAAGAGGCAAGTTTGAGCTGGGCCTAGAAGCGTTGGGAGAACTCAGACTGACAAGCTGGAAGACATTTTAGGTATGTTTGTATTACTGTCTTTGAAAAGTAGTATGTGCTTACAGTGAGAAAATTAGGGATAGTAAGTCAAAAGTAAGATACTCCTCATTCTCCTCAGCTATGACCTCTCAGAGTATATCCTACCAGCAGCTTGTCTTTTGCATATATACAATACATGTGTGTATACAGACATTCACATGTATGTATGTATATTTGCACACATTGCAGTACTACCATGTCACTGTTGCTGGCTCAAGACCTTTTAATTGATAGATCTTTCTGACACAAAAGAGCTTATCAGAACAGGATTGTGTGTGGAAGAACCTGGGATAAATAAATCATTATAAAGGGAGTGAGAAATTAGAATTGGGGTCAGATTATAGATACCCTTGGTTTTTGGACTTAGTTCCAGAGACAACAGAATGGCAGAGTATGTGGTATTTTAGGGTGAGTTGTCCTAAAACCTATGTTGTGTGCTGAAACTGAAACTCATTTTATTTTCTTGAGGAGCCAGTAGGTGGCATGGAGATTAAAGTGGTAGATCCCAACATGGCTGCTGTGTGGTTCAAGTCCTGGACCCAGTAGCTTGAAAATCACCCTAGGTACATGTGTGCCCAAAATCCCAAGAAGAGAAGGGATTACAGGGTGGCCATTCTCCTTGGGGGGGTAATTTCTTACTTTCTCTGTCTCTGTCTGTAGTGAGCACACACAACCTATAGCAAAAACTGAAGGAAAAAAGGAAGGAAGAAAGGAAGGAGGAACATTTGTGTAGGAAATAATGTCATGATAAAGCTAAGTGATGATACTTAGTGTTTATTGAAAGGTGCCAGGATTCTAATCAAGGCTGTAGTGAAGTTTGTGGTATTTGTATATTTATTTTTAACTGACGAGTATTCCAAAGTTTAACCCTTTTCTGTATCTTCAGCACCTTGCTCAGGACCTGTCACATAGCAAGTAATGTAGTACATACGTATTAAATAGATGATTCCCAAAATCCTTTTTAGTCGTGACATACAAGGATTCTTCCCTTCCTAGAGCTCGGTGGAAATCTTGGGGCAGATCACCTTCCCAGCAGCTGCCCAGAAAAGACCGCTCCATTTTGATACTGTGGTATAATGCATGCTTCCCTTTTTTGTAGATTCCATCCATCTTCAGGAACTCGTCTCATAAACTGTTGCCATTCCACCACATCTTATCCTCTAATCTTAGCACACTTACACTCATTTGCCTTTCTTGCCTTAAATGAGAATTGCTTGAGAAATTTGTTTCTAATTTTTCTGTGTACACTCAAGTCGTTATCTGATAGCCCAGCAGTTCCATCCTTTGTACCTTATTTCACACTAGCACCCAAGCTTTAAATCTGTGCTACTGTTTTGTTGTCTACAAGTCAGTCTTAGCTCCTTTTACTAGGTTTTTGTGCCTTGGGTTTAGAGCCTATACTTTGTGCTCTGGGGATAGAGCCTAATCATAGATGTCAAAGAAGGAATCCATAGGCTCTGGTGACCAAGTGGGTTTAGAAATATAACAGAGATGTCACAAAAGATCCAAGCTCAGATGACTATAATGATGTTTGTGCCTCCATGAGGCAGTAAAAAAACACTGATGGAAGGAAGCAAGAAATGTACAGAGTACCATGGTTGAGGTGTTAATATTCAGTGCTCTTAAGTATCAGCCCTGCTGTCTTTGTTAGACTCTGTTGTAAGGTTAGTTTCTAGCCTAGACATGGTGATACATACTGCTAAGACTGTGCTCTGCAGGGACCACATGAAAGGCCTGTGTTTGATTCCTGATCCCACCTAAAAGGCCAGGCATGGTGCTGTGTGCCTGGAATTCTAGTGACCTGATGAGGCCGAGGCAGGAGGAGCACAAGCTTCAGGCTGACCTGGACAGTGTAGACCCTGTCTAAAGAAAGAGTCAGGCATGGCGGCATGCGCCTATAGTCCCAACTGGGAGGAGGCAGGACGATCACTACAGGCTTAAAAATGAAGAGAGTTTCTGAATATAGAATATTTCTCAGTAGTGATGGGAATGATCCCATTTGTTGAGTATTTAACTGCTAGATACTTGTCAAAAATGCTTTAAAATATATTATGTTAGCCTCCCAGCATCAGACTTTTAAAGGAGAAAAAAAACCTGAGTGTTCTTTTGGGAAAAAGAGTAAAGTCAGAATTTGAATCCAGGCCTACAATTCCTTTTTTTTTTTTCTTTTTAAGTTTCATTAGTTGAGGTATAATTTATATGTGGTAACATCTACCACATATAAAAGTTTTTAAAAATATTTTATTTGCCAAAGGGAATGAGATCTCATCAGAGAGAGAGAGAAGGCTAGAGGAAGTTGGGCAGCACCTCCCATGAGGAATGGTCACGCCACAATCCTTTCTTCTCCATTTCTCCTTCCTTTTGGGATTTTGAGCACACATGTACACACAGCTGGCATGTTTTCAAGTCGCCAGATCCAGGATTCAAACCTCACAGTTGACCACGTTTCCTATCACACCACCTACTGGCTCAATCTACCCTTTTTATTTATTTATTTATTTATTTAAAAGAAGTATTTATTAAATGTTATTCATTATTATTATTTTAAAAAATTTGACCAGAGAGAGAGAGGGAAAGTGAGAAAGCAAACTGCCAGGTCCAAGACTTGAACCGTGGTTGGCCATGTAGGAGTCCAGCACCCTGGCAAGCATTCCACCTGCTGGTTCCCCAGTCTACCTTTTTAAAAGTGCATAATTCTGTGAGTTCAGACAGTGGTTCACAGTGGCTTCACCACCACCACAGTCAGGATATAGAATATTCCCACCACTCCAGAAAGTTCTCTCAAAGTCCTTACAGTCAAAGCCTCCCTCCCTCTACTCCCAGCACCTGTCAACCACTGATTTGTTTTTCTGTTGTTATAGTTTTTCCTCTTCCAGAATGGCACATAAATGGAATCATGTAGTATGTAAACTTTGTATCTGACTTCTTTCCTTAGCATAATGCTCTTTGATTTATCTGTGTTGCTGGACGTATGCGTATTTCATTCCTTTTTATTGCTAAGGCGTATTCTACAATATTATACAGATGTGTTACACTTTTTACTATTCATCCATTCCATTGTTGATAGACATTTAAGTTGTTTGCCATTATAAGTAAAATGGCTATAAACTTCATGTACAGGTCTTTCTGTGACTCATTTTCATCTCAGGTAACCAAGATTAGAATTACTATGTTGAATAGTAAATGTATGTTTAACATTATAAGCTGCCAAACCGTTTTCTAGTGTGGCTGTACCAATTTGTGTTCCTACCAATAGTGTATGAGAGTACAGTTCTGCATCCTCCTCCACACTTAGTATTGTCAGTCCTTTTCATTTTAGTCATAGTAGCTGTGTGGTAGTATCGCATTGAGAGGTAGTTTTCCTTTGTGGTTTTAATTTGCATTTTCCTATTGACTGTTGACTTTGAGCATATTTTTGTGTGTTTATTTGCCATCTGAGTATCTCCTTTGGTAAAGTATTCAAATCTTTAGCCTATATTCTTTCTCTCTCTTTTTAAAAAATTATTTACCTCTTTCATTAGACAAACAGAGAGAGACTCGTCCCACAATCCTTCCCTCCTCAGCCTTTCTAGCTAGCCAGGGTCATGGGCATGCCTGGCATGCACAGATCCACCTTGGAACTAACCCTGATCTTCCTCGTGGTTCCCAGCACTGCAGAGCACTGTGTTACCACGGTACCAATTTGGCTGGGCCTCTTTTGCCTATTTTCAATGTTGTAGGGTTTTTTTGTTTTCATTTTTGTTGAGGTATGATAGTTCTTTGTATATTATGGATATAAACTTTTTTTTTAAAAAAAAAGAATATTTTAATTTTTATTTATTATTACTATTATTTTTAAATTTGCTATAGGACACATTCACTCACCAGAGACAGACAGAGAGAGAGAGAGAGAAAGTAAGAAAGCAAGCTTCTAGGTCCAGGACTTGAACTGCGGTTGGCCATGTGGCGCCTTATAGGCATCATACCTCCTACTGGCCCCATGGATAGACTCTTGTGTTTTGCAAATATTTTATTTAACTGCTTTTCCCTGCTTTCAGAGGGAAAGAATTTTCAATTTTGGCAAGGTACAGTTTATGAATTTTTCTCTTAGGATTTGTAGTTTCTGTTTCATATCTAGAAAGTCTTTGCCTGGCTCAATGTTAAAAAATGTTTCTGTGTTTTCTTCTAGAAGTTTTATTGTGTTCTTACATTTTAGTATGTGTGCTATTTCATATCAATTTTTGAATATACTATGATAGAAGGATTGAGTTTTAGTTTTTTGGTAAGGTAGATGTCTTATGTTCCAGCTTGCAGAGCTTACTGTCTTAACCATTAAGCTACCCTGCTTCCCAAACTTATCTGTCAGTTTTAACTATGTGGTTTTGTACAAGTCGGTTAAATCCTGTGAGTCTCCTATTTACCATGTGAGGATTTTTACCAGCATCTTCTGCAATGTGTGGAACATGGTAGACAGATGAATCAGTGATAACCATGACTGTTACTAGTGGCAACTTTTTTTTTTTTCCAAATCTAATGCTTTTCGTTCAGCTAACATGGAACACCTATTACTTGTGCTGGGGATATATTAGGGAAAAATGCAAATAAAGCTTTTGTTTTCATGGTGAATACCTGCTATCATAAATCATAAGGTACAGTATTAGTATAACTTTAATAAATGACATAAAAGTTGAGACTGCCTTTTGGTGCAGCAGTGAAAGTTTGCGATTGATATCAAAGTGCTCTAATAACTTAAGTATAATAGTTTAGTTGAAAACTTAGGTTCTAAAAATGTCTTAGAAGAGGACTTTGACCAGCTTTGAAGCTTAGAGACGAAGGCACTGGAAGAGTATTCCCAGCATCTTCCAAGGAGAGAATGCCCTGAACCAAGTCACACTCATTCCTAGGTGATGAGGCAGCCCACTGTCCCTGAAAGCAAGCCTTAGAAGCAGTCCTTTGAGATAATTTGTTACACCTGACCTACTCAGAGTCCTCTGTCTTTAGCAAACTTTGAATTAAAATATAATCTTACATATAAATATGCCTATAGGCTCAGAATGCACTGGTAGCTCACCGTGAATTTCAATACTAGTAGTTCTGATTTAAAAAAAAAAACAAGCCTTTTAAAGACCAAGCTTTTTAAATGTGGTACTTTACATATTGTAGCTCTGAGTATCCAATGAATTAATGACTTTTGTGGGGGTTGTTGAGGACAGTGCATGAGTTTTGGAATTAGAAGTACAATTGAATTCATGATTCTCTACTAGCTATGCAGAGTGGGGCAAATCACTTAATGTCTCTAATCTTCGTTATTCTATGCCCTCTTTGTAGCGTTGTTTTTAGGGTTAAATGAGATCACTTTTACCAAGTGTCTGGCCCTGGCATGTCTTATTTCTCTTCATATATTTCATATATCAGCAGTGAAAGCCATAGTGAATTTTACTTATGTAGACTATTTATTTTCAGAATCGTCTAAACGAAATTGAACGCAATCTCTCTAAAATAATGAGACTTGACAATGAAATAAAAGCCTTAGAGAGCCGAAAGAAGCAAATGGAAAAAGATAATAATGAACTAGAACAGAAAATGGAAAAGGTTTGTGGTGGTAGAATTTTTTTCTAATTCAAAATTTGGGGATTATTGTGATTATTGGATTAGTTTTGCCATCCACATTTTGGGAGAAAAAAAAAAACATTTAAATCTTGATGTTTATGTTACTTCTATGTTATGTTACTTCTAATGTTAAATTTTGGTGAGGTACAGTTTATGAATTGTTAAAGTGAAAGATATTGGATAAGATTTGCTTCATATTTGGTACTCAAAGTGATTATACCTTGTCATGTTTATACATAAAGCTTTGTTTTGATTTTACATAGGTTTTTCAAGGGACTGATGAGCAACTAAATGACTTGTATCATAATCATCAGAGAACAGTACGGGAAAAAGAAAGGAGATTGGTAGACTGTCAGCGTGAACTGGAAAAATTAAATAAAGAATCTAGGCTTCTCAATCAAGAAAAATCAGAACTACTTGTTGAGCAGGGTAGGACAAAGTATTTGCTTGGTCTTTTTTCCTTCCATAAAATTGTATACTTTCTGTATTAATGGAGTACCTCCAGGAAATTATGCTAAGTTAAAAAAAAGCCAATCAAAGGGTTATATATAGTATATTTCCATTTTTATAACATTTTTGAAATGTAAAACTTTCAGAAATGGTGGACACATTAGTGGTTGCCTTGGATACCAGGTGAGAAGAGGGGGGGCGGGGGGAGATGGATGTACTTACAGTTAGTTATAAAAACAGTAGGGGAGTTCTTATGGTATTAGAACTGTTTAGTATCTTGACTGTCTTAGAGGATATATGAACCTACATAGGTGACACAGTTATATAGAAGTTAATACAAGTGTGTGTGTGCACACATATAAATAGGTACAAATAGGGGAAATTTGAATTAAATTAGTATTATATCAGTGTCTATCCTGGTTGTGATATTATATTATAATTTTGCAAACATTATCCTGGGCATAACTGGGCAAAGTATAGAAGAGATTATTCTGTGTTCTTTTTTTACAACTGCGTATGAGCCTGTGAACCTACAATTATCTTAAGTTAAAAAAACATCACCTGTAGTTACGTTGCTGGACTCCCACATAGCTGACTGCAGTTTGAGTCTCAGACCTGGTGGCTTGAAAATCAGGCAGGGTGCCTGTGCATGCATGCCCAAGATCCTGGGAAGAGAATGGAGGAGAAGGGATTGTGCAGTGGCCATCCCCCTGGGGGGGTGTGATTTCTTACTTCTCATCTCACTGTCTCTGTCTGCCCACCCAACCCAAATGCCCTAAGGCAAAAAAAAACCCTTAAAAAGAAAATCACCTGTACAAAATAATTATTACATTGTTTTTTGGTTTTTTTTTTTTTTTTTTTTTTGAGAGTTTTTTTGCTATAGGGTGCTAGCGCTTATCAGAAAGAAAACAAGAAATCACCCCCCGTGGGGTATGGCCACACCACAATCCCTTCTCCTCCATTCTCCTCTCGGGATCTTGGGCACGCACGCACATATGCCCGGCGTGATCTTGGGCATGTATGCACACACACCCAGTGTGAGTGTAAGCCACTGGGTCTGGGACTCGAATCACAGTCAACTACATGGGAGGGAGTCCAGCGACATAGCCATTATGCCAACTGCTGGTCCCTACATTGGTGTTTTTATAGGTCGCCTACAGCTACAAGCAGATCGCCATCAAGAACATATTCGAGCTAGAGATTCACTAATTCAGTCTTTGGCAACACAGCTAGAATTGGATGGGTTTGAGCGTGGACCATTTAGTGAAAGACAGATTAAAAATTTTCACAAACTCGTGAGAGAAAGACAAGAAAAGGAAGCAGAAACTGCCAACCAACTGATGGTAAATATTTTGAAATAGTGTTTATTTTCTTTTGTTTGTGTCAGATTCTTTATCGAATTGTTTTAAGTTTTGGATGGACCCTATTTTGGCATACTTTTACATGACTGTCTGCTACGAAGCAGAAACAAACCTTTGTGGAACCAACTTTTCAAAGTTTGTAAGAATAAAAATATGAAAACACGTAGACCTGCATTTTAAATTTGATTTTAAGTGAAATTTATTTTTAAAGTCAATTGCAAAGAAAAAGTTTACATATGGTGAATAAGGTTTCATCTTTGCCTAATGGTTTTTACATTTTTATAAATGCTTTTCTTTATTTTCTTCAATGTACATATATGTTACTTTTGCAGTAAAGAAACTTTTTTTAATGACTTGTTGAAAAAATTGTTAATGCTCACTCTTTACACATATATTTAGAATGACTTTGCAGAAAAAGAGACTCTGAAACAAAAACAAATCGATGAGATACGGGATAAAAAAACTGGATTAGGAAGAATAATTGAGCTAAAATCAGAAATCCTAAATAAGAAGCAACATGAGCTAAAAAATGTGAAGTATGAATTACAGCAGTTGGAAGGCTCTTCAGACAGGATTCTGGAACTGGACCAGGAGCTCACAAAAGCTGTAAGATATTATTTGAGTAACTTAATAATATAAGGTATAAGACATTTACAATCTTATATTCTGAAGTATTTTATCGGTTGCTAATGCTAAGATTCTATCATCTTAATAAAAATTTCCACTTGTCTATTGATCACATGGAAAATGAATTATCAGAATATCTTGATCAACCAGCTCTTTGGTTCTAGAACCTGGTATGCTATAAATTAGAATCATCTGGAGGACTTTTTAAAGATACTTGTGCTCAAATCTTCCAAATCAAAATCTCTGAGAGCAGAACATGAAAATGTGTGTTCAAAGCACTCCAAAACTAAGTGTTTTTTTTCTCTTCTTTTTCCCCAGATTTTTGCCATAGGGTATGTGTGCTTGCTGAAGAGAGAGAAATCACTTCTCTGCAGGGGATGGCCCCACCGCAATTCCCTTTCTCCATTCTTTTCTCAGGATTTGGAGCATGCACACATGCACATGCAACCAGTGTGATTTTTTCAGGCCACCAGGTCCAGGACTCAAACCACACCACAGTTGGCCATGTGGGAATCTAGTACCTTAACCACCACACCACATGCTGACTTCAAAACACACTGATTCTTATGAGCCTTTTGGTTAGAGCCACTTACCTAGGTAAAAAAGGAAGTATTTTGGCTCTAATTTTCATATACTCTAATTTGATATGATTTCTACCATGTTACCACTTTTTCTGTAGCTAAAACTTTAGCCAATCTCTTTAAGAATTTTCAAATGTTCTTCCTTCTAATATATCCCTTTCTTAATCTTTTTATTGCCAAAGTAATCATCTTAAAGTTTGACAAATTCAATCTTAAGTCTTGTCTTGATAATTTAACTAAAAATCTAATTTCACTCCCAAACTTAGCATTGTGGCATCATTTTTGTGAGGTTAGCACTGTATCACAGTATTGTCTCTCGAATGCAGAAACACTAGTTGAGCACTATATCACACTGTTTTTAGAGTTTCTACATGTTAGGTAATACAGTGAGTTACCTAGGGAAGTAATAAATATTTCATTGCACCTGAAGGGTCACTGTCTGTATACTTATACATATTTCCCTAAACTTTGTCCTAACTCTTCTTTTTCCTTCCTATTTGACCCTTCTAAGTTTATTTACTAATTCTCCACCATTAAAACATAGTAAGGTAACTTTAATAAGATTTTCCTTAAAGCATATATAGTGCCTTATTTTTTTTAATCTTGTTGGAAATAAGCAAATAATAATACTGTGACTGTTCTGAAAAGTAGTTAATTTCTAATATGCTTTATCTTTTTTTTTTTCTTAATAAGAGTGAGGGAACGCAAGAGGGAAAGACAGGGATTTTTAGAGTCCTGCTACATCTTAGTCCTTCCTGCCCCATGCTCCTAGTCAGCTAGGACCACAGGTGTGCACCATTGTGCCTGACCTGTCCTTAGGTTAAGCTGGACACTGAACCTGGGCTTTTAACACTACCTCAGCCATCATGCAGTGGTCCCCTTCTACTTGTGCCACTGCGGCTGAGCCCAGGTTGTCATTATTTTAACTCTTACACAAAATATATAAACCTGTGCATTTGTTTGAATTATTGATTAGGAACGTGAACTAAGCAAGGCTGAAAAAAACAGTAACATAGAAATTCTAAAAACTGAAGTAATAAGCCTTCAAAATGAGAAAGCAGACCTAGACAGGACCCTGCGTAAACTGGACCAGGAGATGGAGCAGTTAAACTACCACACGACAACACGCACCCAGATGGAGATGCTGACCAAAGACAAAGTATGGTTTTTCTTTTCGTTCTAGTATAATTATACTGTCTACTATTTAAAATATCTTATATTCATAATTAATAAAGTACTGAGTTTGTGTTTTTATATTTTAGAAGTTAAGCTTAATACTTTAAAAATAGACTTTCAAGCTTTAGAGTTATTTTAATTATAAAAGGTTAATGTACATCAACATATCCATATTGCTGTTAACTTTTAACATGCAGAAGTTTCTGATTTTTATATTATTAGACTTGTTACTCTTTTCTTATGGCCAAAAAGATGATTCCTACTCTTAGACTTTAAGGCATTTTATGTTTTGGTGGTTTTTTGTTTTGTTTTGTTTTGTTTTTTTTTTTTGCATTTTTACAGTTTTATGTTTTAAGCAAAAACTTTGGTTAATTTTTAATTTATTTTGTTTTATATGTAATGTGGAGATATTGAGCTTGGTTTTTTAAAAATGTTTTTTACCTTTAGGCTGACAAAGATGAACAAATCAGAAAAATTAAATCTAGGCATAGCGATGAATTAACTTCACTATTGGGGTATTTTCCCAACAAAAAACAGCTTGAAGACTGGCTTCATAGTAAATCAAAGGAAATTAATCAGACCAGGGACAGACTTGCCAAACTGAAGTAAGTCATTGCAACATTTAAAGATATAACAGGAATCTCTTATTTCACACTTTGGTTTTTAAATCATTTATTGTCATGAAATGGTATATTGTATTAACTGACTTTAGTTCTATGTTTTACAACTTTAAATAATAATGGGTAATGTGGCCAGCCAGTGATGTGGTGGTTAAGGATGCTAGATTCCCACATGGCCAACCATGTTTCAAGTTCTGGACCCCTGGCGGCTTGCGCGCGCGTGTGCGCTTTCTCTCTCTCTCTCTCTTTCCCCTCCTCTCTCCCCTTCTCTGGTCAAATTAAAAATAAATAAATAAAGTTAGGTTAGTGATTGGAACTTTTTCTCTCCTGAAAATTTGTAGACCTAAATGAAAGGATTAAAATTCTAAAATTCTCTTTTCATTTCTGTGAGTAATCCATTATAAAAACTAATTGTTTTTCTCAGATGTTGCCTTGAATGATGGTAGTAGAATAAGACAGTCACAAATTCTACACAGATTTTTATGGAATATAGTGGATTTACCTTTGACTGTGTCAAATTTGTTTCTTTGGGGAAGTGTCTTAGGGAATAGAATATTAGAATTTTATGCTTAGGAGACTGAGAGTTGTTGCCATTCGAAGGAATAAATAAAGTCATTAGTGTAGACCATGGACATTGAGATAGTTATGCCAAGAGAGAACAAGGGACTGCAGATAGCCTTGTGGAAAACACCAACATTAAAAATGTCAACAAGTAGGGGCCAGCAGGTGGTATGGAGTTTAAGGGTGCTGGATTCCCACATGACTGATTGCAGTTGAGGTCCTGGACTCGGCAGCTTTAAAATCACAGTACGTAAGTAGATAAATACATAAATGGTTTTTAAAAAAATGTCAACAAGTAAAGGAGGGGAGAACAAGGGGAAAAAAAAGGGATGTGTCCAAGGAGCCATAATTAAAATTATAATTCATTTTGGTTGTTTTTATAGCAAGGAGCTAGCTTCAGCTGAGCAAAATAAAAATCACATCAGTAATGAGCTAAAAAGAAAGGAAGAGCAGTTGTCCAGTTATGAAGATAAGCTGTTTGATGTTTGTGGTAGCCAGGATTTTGAAAGTGACCTAGAAAGGCTTAAAGAAGAAATTGAAAAATCCTCAAAACAGCGAGGTAAGTTATCTACTTTATATTATCAAGGCACTTTGATACTTTCGATTCACAGGTAATTGTTAAGGATGGGAGATTTTAAAACCCAGTTATGGAGGCAAATGGCTTGAGTTTCTATCCTGGCTCCACTACTTCCTCACCATGTGACTTTGGGCAACATAATAAACATTCCTGTGTTTCAGGTTCATCTGTAAAGTGAGGCACAACTATCTACCACCTAGGACGTTAAGGAGGAATAGATGAGGTTATAGGTATAATGCCCTTAGACAGCATCTGGCTCATAGGAAGCTCCCAGTAAATGTTATGCTATACTTTTTTTATGTTACCAAAAAATAATTTATGAAAATCATGCCCTTTGGAAGAAGATGTAAATATCAGAGATTCTTCCTTTTGTAAAACAAGAAGAATAAATATGTGTAGAAAAAGGCGTAACTACTGATGAAACTGTATTTTATGTTTTTCTCACTGGGGATACATTTATTTTCTTAAACCAGCCATGCTGGCAGGAGCCACAGCAGTGTACTCCCAATTCATTACTCAGCTAACAGATGAGAACCAGTCGTGTTGCCCTGTCTGTCAGAGAGTTTTTCAGACAGAGGCTGATTTGCAAGAAGTCATCAGTGATTTGCAATCTAAGCTGCGACTTGCTCCAGATAAACTCAAGTCAACAGAAACAGAGCTAAAGAAGAAAGAAAAGCGGCGTGATGAAATGCTGGGACTTGTGCCTGTGAGGTGAGAATAGGCGTTTCCCATCATCACTACATGTAGCTGCTCATTGTGAAAGGTATCCATCCAGTGCCTGGCATATGGTGGGAATTTGGTAAAAATTTGTTAAATGAATAAAAGAGTCACGATTCTGAGCTCATATGCCCCATATCATTTATATAAAAAAGAATCAGTTATTAGGTCGTTGGGAAAGTTATGACGTATTTTTCTGTGTGTTTCTGTGCAAAAATGCAGTGTGTCTTTCCCAACAACCCAATATTTATTGTTTGAAGGTAAGCTTGTTTCTTAAACTAGTCGTAGGGTAGATTTAGTCTTTACTTCTTTGTGTGTGGATTTAATTCCTGAGACTTGGCATAGGGGTATACGTTTTGGCAAATTTAGGACTGTTCATTGAGATGTCATCTTCTAAACCCAGTAAAAGAATTAACAGTATTCAAAAACTTTCCCGAGACAAACTTTAATCAAGCCAGAAAATATGTGTCAGTAGCCTTGACGTCTCCTAGGATATAGAACATAGGTTGGCCAGAGATTAAGAAGACATGACTCTGAAGGAACTAATGGCCTAATTGAGGAAGCAAGCTTTTGGGGCCAGCAGATGGTGTAACTGTTACCTTGCTGGACTCCTACCTGACTGACTGCAGTTTGAGTCTTGGACTCGGTAGTTTGAAAAATCATGCCAGCTGCATGTGTGTGCGTGCCCAAGATCCTGGGGGGAGAATGGAGAAGGGATTGTGGTATGGCCATCCCCTCTTGGCAGCAATTTCTCACTTTCCCCCTCACTGTTTGTCTTTCTCTGCCCCTTGGATGTTCTAAGGCAAAAACCTCTTAAAAAGGAAGTAAGCTTTCAGAATTAGATATTTAGAAAACTAGGCTTAATAAGGTCCTTAAAAACCGGGACCAGCAGTTAGTGTAATGGCTATGTTGCCGGACTCCCATATAGTCAACAGTGGTCCAAGTCCTGGACCCGGTGGCTTAAACTCACACCGGGCACGTGTGCGTGCGTGCCCAAAATCCCGGGAGGAGAATGGAGGAGAAGGGATTGTGGCGTGGCCATCCCCCCCCCGCTCCCGGGGGTGATTTCTCGCTTTCTATCTCTCTGTCTCTATCTGACTTTCTGGCAAGCGCACGCGCCCTACAGCGAAAAAAAATTCTCAAAAAAAAAAAAAAAAGTGGTTTAAAGCAATGCATTAGTTAAGAGAAAGGCCAACATACAGAGGGTACCGAAAGAGAAAAGAATTGAGAATGTAAAACCTGAAAGGTTGGTTCAGCTCAGTTAAGAGGAAGAAGGAGGAGATGGGAATCAGAACAGCGCAGAGGACAGGGCAGTATGACCTGTGCTGTGATAGAAGTGTTATCCAGAGACCAAGGCATTACCTAGGGGTTGAGAAGATGGGCTAATCTATGTTCAGGCCTAGTTACAATTCTCTCTTGATAGGTGAGGGGGAGCCATTCAAGGGGCTTAGGGGAAGATCGGCTTTTTAAAAATTAATCTAATGTGGGGAACCAGCAGTTAGCGTAATGGCTATGTTGCTGGACTCCCACGTAGTCGACCATGGTTCACGTCCCAGACCCGGTGGCTTAAAACTCATGCTGGGCGCGTGTGCGTGCGTGCCCAAGATCCCAAGAGGAGAATGGAGGAGAAGGGATTGCGGCGGACAATCCCCCCCGGGGGGTGATTTCTCGCTTTCTGTCTCTATGTCTCTCTCTGTCTGTCGAGCACACGCACCCTATAGCGAAAAAAACCTCTCCAAAAAAAAAAATTAATCTAATGTAATCTTTATATATTAAATAGGTCATGGTGAGTAAAAATCTGGAGGCAGAAAAACCAGGAGAGTATATTTTCCTAGAAAACCAAGGAGGAGTTTTGGGAAAAGGAGGGAAGTTCTAAGAAAGGGTGTTTTGTGGCTGCTAGCTTCTAAAACGATCCTTAATGATCTCACTTCTGGTATAAACATTCTTGTATAGTCTTCTCATCTGTTGCTGCAGGACTGGTCTATGTAACCAATGAAACAGGACAGAAGTGTTAGCTTGTCTCTTCCAAGATTAGGTTTCTAAGATACTGTGCTCCTCCGATCCTTGCGCCCTCGCCCCGAATCTGGGGGAAGCTGGCTGCCGTATTGTAAGCAGCCCTGTGGAGAGGCCCACGTGATGAGAACCTGAAGTCCTGGAACAAATGAGTTTGGAAGGAGGTTTCTCAGCAGTCAAAGCCTTGTGATGACTAGAACTTGAGACTACCTGAGTCAGAAGCATGTCTTCTGAGCCTCATATCTGTGAGAAATAATAGTGCTCTTGTTTTAAGCTGCTGTGCTTTAGGGTGTTTTCTCATGCAACAGTAGATAATGCAACCATCCAGGGAGAAAACCAGACTATTGGGGCCATAGAAAGAATGTGATAATGAGACAAAAGGTCTTAGTTTGAGAATGAAAAAGAATGAAAAGAAAAAAGTAGGGTCTTAAAAAAAAGATAAAATTAGAAACTAGTAGAAAGTGCACAAAGAGGAAATGTGAGCTTAGTTCTGTGTCATATCAATATATTAATGGCAGAAATTGACACCAGTGTATTTTAGGACCCTTGTAAGCACTGCTCCCATTTTCAGAGTAAAGTGCATGTCTTAGTCATTGTACTTCCATTGTTCACCACCCACTTATTGCTGTGTAACAAACCTCAAAACTTTTTGCCTCAGAACAGTAATTTATTATGACTTGTCATGTTGCAGTGGGATGACTGGGCTCAGCTGCGTGGTTCTCATTTGGGGTCTTTCATGTGGTTACAATCATATATTGGCTGCAGTCGTCTCAAGGCACGAATGGCCTGGATGTTCAGATGGCCCATGCATGGCTGGCAGTGATGGTGACTGGTGGCTGGTAGCTCAGTTGGGGCTGTCAAACAGGATGGCAGCATAGTGGCTGGGTTACCAAACAAAGTACTCTAAAGCAAGTATTCCAAGAGACAGGAAGTAGAAACTGAGTCTCTTGAGGCTTGGGCCTCATCTAAACCAGCACAGTGGCACTTCAGCCGTTTTCTTTTAATTGAAGTGGTTCCAGTGCCTGCCAAGATTCAGTGAGAGAGGACACTCCTCTCTGTGGAAGGGATGTCAACATTTTCGTGGCTGATGCATGTTCTTTAGTCTGCATAGCAACCATTTATCTGTAGGGGTACCTGTGTGTGGTTCTGACCATCGCTCATTAAGAAAACTTGAAGGTAGAAAAAGTCCAGAGGAAGCACTAAAAATGGACTGTGTTGGCAGGGCTGAGCACCAAAACACGAAACCCAGAAGAGCAGGCAAATAAGTGATGAACTCGTTTGTTTACCAAGCTCTCATAGGATACCAGTGAGTTACCCTGAAGATTGGAGGAGGCACATTTGTCTTAGGTGAGAGAGGAAGATCTCTTTCCATAGAAGAAATAACATTTAAAAACATAACTGTTTTGGAGGCCAACAGACGCCATAGTGGTTATGTCACGGGACTCCCACGTGGCAGGTTGAGGTTCAAATCCCGGACCCGTGTGTGCCTAAGATCCCAGGAGGAGAAGGGATTGTGTTGTGGCCATCTTCCCTGGGGGGTGATTTCTCACTTTCCCTCTCACTGTCTCTCTTTCTCTCTGGCTAGCACATGTGCCCTAAGGCTAAAAACTCTTTTAAAAAAAAATACTGCTTAAGATATAAATAAATCCTTAAATGAAGGTCAGTAGTGAATTAAGAGGACTTTTTAAAAAAGTAGAAAAGCAATAGTCTAGAAGCACAGACAGATTTTTTTCTTTTCTTTTCTCTCATTAATTGCCAGAGGATGCATATGCTTGCCAGAGGGAGACGAGAAAAAAGGAAAGTGAGAAAGCACCCCTCCATGGGGCATGATCGCACTGTAATCCCTTCTCGTCCATTTTTCCCTCCTTTTGAGATTTTTGGCGCACACACACACACACACACACACACGTTACACGCTCGTGCTCGCCTGGCATGTTTCTCAAGTTGCCGGATCCAAGACTCAAGCCACACAGTCAGCCTTGTGGAATCCAGCCAGGCCACGGGCTGGTCAGATTGATTTCTAATTCTAGCTCTGCTGAGTGACCTTAGGCATGTTTCTTATCATATCTGGGCCATAGTGTCTCCCATGTAAAGTGAGGAAATTGATTTAGATGATCACTAAGTTTCATACATCCTCTGGGGTCATTTACAGAGACATTACGGAGGTCCATTTATAAGACAGTCACTTAGGTGGAGGGTTATCGTTGGTGAAGAGAAGTAAAGTAACAAGAAAAGTTGTATTTGTCAGTGCACCATTTGTCTTTTCACCTGCAGAATGTGTCCTTGCTGCCAGGACTGTGACAAGAACCGTCCGTTCAACCAATATGTACTTAATGGGTACTCTGCCGGCACATTGATAATTTATCAGTGAACAAAACAGACTGAGTCCCTGCCTTCATAGAGTTCATGTTCAGTGGGGAGACGACAGATAATAAACAAACCAGCTATAATGTGCTAGGTGATGATCAGTGCCATGGAGAGAAAGATAGCAGGATAAGGGAACAGGAGAGGCCGAAAGGTAGTGGGAGGGTCTTCTTGGTGAGGGTGTTTGAGTAAGGACCTGAGAGAAGTAAGGGAGCCAGCCATGCTGTCCAGTGGAAGAATATTCCAGGCAGAACAAAATCACAGAGTTAGGGGGCCAACAGATGACGCAGAGGTTAAGGTGCCTGGATCATATCCGGCCCGCTGTGCAGTTCGAACCCTGGACCTAGCACCTTGGGGATTGCACTGGGTGTGTCCACATGCACCCCCAGGGTTCTGAGGGGAGAATGGAGGAGAGGGGGTTGCAGCATAGCCATCCCTCCGGGGGATGATTTCCCCCCCCATCTCTCTGTCTGTCTCTAGCAAGTGTACATGCCTTGTAGCAAACTACCCCTAAATAAATAATAAAAATAGGGACCAGCAGATAATATAATGGTTACGTCACTGGACTCCCACGTAGTCGACCATGGTTCAAGTCCTGCACCCAACAGCTTCAAGCTCATGCCTGGCATGTGTGCATGCGTGCCCAAAATCCCAAGAGGAGAATGGAGAAGGGATTGCAGTATAGCCATCCCGCCTGGGGGAGTGATTTCTTGCTTTTTGTCTCTCCCCAAAGGGAAAAGAACAATTCCTCATCATCCATAGACAGTACAATAGAACTTGTGGAAATGTCAGATAAAGAGTTTAGAGCATTACAGGGAACCAGCAGTTAGTGTAATGGCTATATCGCTGGACTCCCACGTAGTCGACCGCGGTTCGCGTCCTGGACCCCGTGGCCTAGAACTCAGGCCGGGCGTGTGTGCGTGCATGCCCAAGATCCCGAGAGGAGAATGGAGGAGAAGGGATTGCGGCGTGACCATCCCCCCTGGGGGGTGATTTCTCGCTTTCTGTCTCTCTGTCTCTCTCTCTCTGTCTGGCGAGCGCATGCGTCCTATAGCAAAAAAACCTCTCCAAAAAAAGAAAAAAAAAAAGAGTTTAGAATATTACAAAAATAGAGAGACAGTGAACTTTAGAAGGTGTAGGAGAAAAGAGACGAGTTCCAGGAGGTGAGGAAGTTCTTGCACAATCCAAAAGAGGAAATACATTCCATTAAAAAGAATCAAATGGAATTGTTAGAGATGAAGGCTATAATATGCAAAATCAAATCCTCCCTTGAAAGTCTTAAAAGCAGATTACATCATGTAGAAGATAGAATCTTAAGATGTAGAAGACAGAACGATCTGAAAGAGGAAATGCACATCATAAAAAAAAAATCGAATGGAACTGTTAGAGATGAAGACTGTAACCCAAGAAATCAAAACCTCCCTTGAAAGTATTAAAAGCAGATTAGATCATGCAGAAAATCGAATCTCAGGTGTAGAAGACAGAATCTCAGGCCTTAAAAATTCACCAAATGGATTGAGAAAATAACTCTAAAAAATGAGAATAATATATGAGAAATACTAGATACCATTAAATGTCCAAACATCCCGATAATTAGTATCCCAGGTGAAGGAACTAATAAGGGCATTGGTAATCTATTCCATGAAATCCTGAAAGAAAACTTTCTAAACCTAGAGAGGCATTCAAATATCCAGACCCAAGAAATACAAAGGACCCCACATAGAATCAACCCAAGAAGAACTCCAAGGCACATCATAGCCAGATTGATCAAAACCACAAAGATAAGATACTAAAATTATCAAGAGAGAAATGTCAAGTTACTTTCAAAGGATATCCTATCAGGCAAATTTGTAGCAAACTACCCAAAAATAAATAAATAAATAATAAAAATAGGGACCAGCAGATAACATAATGGTTACATCACCGGACTCCCACGTAGACCTCTCATCAGAAATAAAGAGAGCAAGGAAAGAATAGGAAAATATATTCAAAGTGTTAAGTGAAAACAATTTCAACCAAGAATACTATACCTGGCAAGATTATCCTTCATTGGGACCAGCAGTTAGCGCAATGGCTATGTCACTGGACTCCCATGTAGTTGACTTTGGTTTGAGTCCCAAACCCAGTGGCTTAAACTCATGCCGGGCGGGCGTGTGTGCGTTCGTGCCCAAGATCCCGAGAGGAGAATGGAGGAGAAGGGATTGGGGCGTGGCCATCCCCCTTGGGGCGTGATTTCTCGCTTTCTGTCTCTCTTTCTGGTGAGCACATCCACCCTATAGCAAAAAACTCTCCCCCCCAAAAAAAGATTATCCTTTATGGGAAGAAAAGACAAAACATTCTCAGATAAACAAAACCTGAAAGAATTTACCAACATCAGACCAGCTCTCCAAGAAGTTCTGAAGGGAGTGTTATACCAGGAAAACTAAAGGCACACACACAGAAATAAGAGTCCAAAAAATAACCAAGAGAATGACCAACTTAATGGTAAGGACAAGTCTGGAGCTGAATGTTAACTTTCAGAATTTAAATGGAAAGATCGGACCACAACAGAAGAGAGATTAATTACATGAGACTGAACTGTGAAATAGAATTTTATGACTTTTGACTAAAACATTACTGATTTTCTTCTATGCTTTGTTTTCCAGATTTAAGGATTTTTGTCTTCTCTTGAGCTGTTGATAGGTCCATCTGCCTACTATTTGAACAGAATCCTAACCTTTTTTCTAGCTTTTAAGTCTTAAGCAAATTTCTCTTATCATTTTAAAATTTTGATTTATTAAAGCTAAAACTGCTTTTTTTGAAGTTAAAAAATATACTCAGAAATACCTATTTAATGACCACAGTAAACTATAGAGCTTCGAAATTGTTCTTTGCTCATAAGAGAACACCAGGATTAAAATTGAATAGCCATGCCAACAAAAAGTTCTTGTAAGAGAACATCCTTTCAAGAGTTTGCCAAGTTTTATCTTTGCATCACACTTAATTAACCCCATTAAGATGATAAGATTGAAAGAACCAATTTCAATTAGAGTCTTTTAATTGTGAATTTACTTAGAGCTATGTAGTCACACATAAGAAGAAGGAAGGAGGAAAGAAGGGAAAGAAGGAAAGAGAATATTTAAAAGTCCAACATATATAAGAAACAAATGAAAATTATTTGTTACATGTATGGTAATATCCTTGATTAAGCCAATATACAGTGTATTCTGGATGGCAAATCACTTTTTTTTTGGAGAAGTTTTTGCTATAGGACACATGTGCTCACCAGAAAGAAGGAGACAGAGAGACAGAAAGTGAGAAATCACCTGCCAGGGGGGATGGCCACACTGCAGTTCCTTCTCCATTCTCCTCTCAGGATCTTGGTACGCACGCACACATGCCCAGCGTGAGTTTAAGCCATGGGTCCGGGATTCAAACCGTGGTCGACTACATGGGAGTCCAGCAACTTGCCATCATGCCAACTGCTGGTCCCGGGAAATCACATTTTGTATGCTGTGATGATGTACAGCGAATGAATGTAAAATAAATACATTTAAAATAAAAGAAAATAGTTCTTTAACAGTGGAGAAAGCTGACTGGCATCATGTTAACTAAATAGGTTGAACATCACCAGTGTAAGACATACTGACATCCTGTACCCACTGATACGATGACCTGAAAAGGTAACATAACTTCTGTGGTATTCTTGCCGAAAATACATAACCTTGGTGTAATTGGGAGAAAAAAAATAAATTTTTTCTTAATTGTGTGTTTTTTGTTAAGACAAAGCATAATTGATTTGGGAGAGAAAGAAATACCAGAATTAAGAAATAAACTTCAGAATGTCAATAGAGACATACAACGCCTGAAGAATGAAATAGAAGAACAGGAAACACTGTTGGGTACAATAATGCCTGAGGAAGAAAGTGCTAAAGTGTGTCTGACAGATGTTACAATTATGGAGAGGTTCCAGGTAAGTTTATTATCGTCGTTTACGGCAAAGTAAGACTTGTTCCATGGTGGCTTGAATGCGAAATGGGAGAGTGTTAAAAATAGTAACCAGTATATTCAGGTACAGATAGTCTTTGGGATTCTCATCCTGAATTTCAGGTAGCCTCAGGGAACAACTGCTTAGTTAATATTTTGGGGTTTAAATTTTTTAGACATTAATTATAGAAATCGGGTCTGGGCATTGGTGCAGCCATAAAATGCAAAGCTTGCAAGGCCAACCCACATGGGATAGTTCCCGGTTCGAGTGTGAAGACGATGGTCTGGGCTGGCTGAGGCTGGAGTTGGATCAGGGCATCCCAACTCGGTTGGGGGGTACTTGTTCTCTCCCTGTCTCTCTGTCATTGACTCTCTTACTCAGGAAATAATTTTTTTTTTTTAAATTGGAACAGTTCTGTTTTTCATTTTTAGTCACCTTCATTTCATTTATATCATTTGAATTACTGAAAATTAATTTCACTTTTATTGAACTTTACTAAAATTCTATCTGAAAGTGGTTTATAAGTTTAGGTTTTAAACAATAATTGATAATAGCAATTAGCTTTTGAAGGTTTTGAATAATCATGCAGTAATTAAGTTTAAGAAAGTAACTTTGTGCTGTTCTTAAGATGGAACTTAAAGATGTTGAAAGAAAAATTGCACAGCAAGAGGCTAAACTACAAGGAATAGACTTAGATCGAACAGTTCAACAAGTAAACCAGGAAAAACAAGAAAAACAACACAAGTTGGATACAGGTAATACACTCTACTTCTTCATGTGCCCATAAAGACTTCAACATTGGGCCATAGCATGGAAGGTCCTGGGTCCTACATGGCCAACTGCACAGTTTTTGAGTCCCAGACCCAGCAGCTTAAAAAACATGCCGGACAAAAAAAAAAGAAAGAAAAAGAAAAAAAAGGGACCAGCAGTTAGTGTAATGGCTATGTCGCTGGACTCCCACGTAGTCGACCACGGTTCGAATCCCAGACCCGGTGGCTTAAACTCACGCCAGGTGCGTGTGCATGCGTGCCCAAGATCCCGAGAGGAGAATGGAGGAGAAGGGATTGCGGCATGACCATTCCTCTTAGGGAGTGATTTCTCGCTTTCTGTCTCTCTGTCTCTCTCTGTCTGTCTGGCGAGTGCATGTGCTCTATAGCAAAAACCTCTCAAAAAAAAGAAAGAAAAACATGCCAGACACATGTGGATGCACACCCCACTTTCTCTCACTCTTTGTCTCCGTCTAGCAAAAGTACATGTTCTATATCTAAAAACAACTTATAACTAAAAACAACTTCAACATTGCCAGCCCATGTTTTTTGTGGTAAATTTTATACTTGTTACACAGATAAGGAACTTTATTCCTTCTAGCTCACAGTATATTCACTCTTCTTTCTTTTCTTTTTTTGAGAGATTTTTGTTATAGGACGTGTGTGCTCACCAGAGAAAGAGACAGACAGACAGAAAGCAAGAAATCATCCCCACTGGGGATGACCATACTGCAATTCTTTCTCCTTCATCCTCCTCTAAGGATTTTGGGCATGCATGCACATGTGCCTCGTGTGAGTTTTTTTGAGTCACAAGGTCTGGGACTTGAAATGTGGCCAACTGCATGGGAGTTCAGCAGCAAAACCATTATGCCATCTGCTGATCCCTTCACTCTTTTTTTTTTTTTTCAAGAGTATCACTTCTGCTCTTGGTTTTCTTGATTTATTTAACAGATTTTGGGTGGTAAGAGGGTATCAAATGAGCTGTGCTCTTTGTCAGTTACAGCTGCCTTGTGAGCTTTAGCTGTGATTCCAAGCAGGTTGGTGGCAATAGGAATTTTTGTTACTTTTTTGTTGCTGTGGTAGGACTCACAGAAACTCAGTCTTCATAGATCCTATAGACCTATAAAAAAGTAGGATGATACCAATAGTATTTTCTCTACCCTACTTTAATCACTGAGTTGATATGTTTTCATGCAGTGTCTAGTAAGATTGAATTGAATCGTAAGCTTATACAAGACCAGCAGGAACAGATTCAACACCTAAAAAGTACAGCAAATGAACTTAAGTCAGAGAAACTTCAGATATCCGCTAATTTGCAACGTCGTCAACAGCTAGAGGAGCAGACTGTGGAATTATCTACTGAAGTTCAGTCCTTATACAGAGAAATAAAGGTAAGAACATTCATACATGTTTGTTTTTTGAATTAGTTCAAATATATGAAATGACCTTTATTTGTGTAGTGGCCAGAACTGTAGTTACTGTGGGAATTAAAAGTAATATAGGGGACCAGCAGTTAGCATAATGGCTATGTCGCTGGACTCCCATGTAGTCGACCGCGGTTTGAGTCCCAGACCCGGTGGCTTAAAACTCACGCCAGGAACGTGTGCAAGCGTGCCCAAGATCCCGAGAGGAGAATGGAGGAGAAGGGATTGTGGCATGGCCATCCCCCCTGGGGGGTGATTTCTCACTTTCTGTCTCTCTCTGTCTGTCTGGTGAGCACACATGCCCTATAGCAAAAACCTCTAAAAAAAAAAAAAAAAAGGTGATATAGTAACTATTTGAGTGGTTTCTGAGTGACAGAACATTGCCAATAAATAAAGATTTCCGGAAGAAGGAATTTGACCATCATAAAGAAGAGCGAGCTGCCTGGTTAAGTAGTGAACTTTAATGTTATTGAAGGAGGTCAGGTATTTGGATAACTCCTGCTTATATGGGAGATATGTCTTATCTACAAATCCTGTCCTTGGCAGTCACACTGAGTCTTACCACTCTTT
>NW_006204205.1:3895343-3900813 GCF_000334495.1 Tupaia belangeri chinensis | reverse complement strand
TCTCAGAATCCTTAACAACACACTGAGTAGGCATTGGGTTGGCACATGTAGAGGAATACATTTGCCATTGTTTATCTAAATTAGTTGAATCTAAGACTTAGCTGTTTGTGGACAGAAGTCTGACTGCTTTTTCTTGTTTTCCAAAATCTTTTCAAAAGGGACTGGGGAGACCAGCAGTTATCATAATGGCTGTGTTGCTGGACTCCCACATAGTCAACTGCGGTTTGAGTCCTTGACCCCGTGGCTTAAACTCACGCCAGGCACATGTGCGTGCGTGCTTGCCCAAGATCCCAAGAGGAGAATGGAGGAGAAGGAGAAGGGATTGTGGTGTGGCCATACCCCTGGGGGGTGATTTCTCACTTTCTGTCTCTGTCTGGCAGTGCATGTGCCCTATAGCAAAAACCTCTCCAAAAAAAAAAAAAAGGCGGGGGGAGGGGTACTGGGGAAGTCATGCCCACAAATATTAACAGACCATTTATTTCCATTAACAGGATTCTTCCTACCTCCTGTCCCTGGCATAGTATCTTTGAGATGTATATTTCAACCAATTAGTGTATTCTTTTGCTTATGCCTTCCCAAGACACAGAACTTCCCTTTTCCTTAAGATGTAGATTAAGCCTTTCTTTAACTAATCTTTTCCCAAGACACAGATCTTCCCTTCCAATCACCAACCTAAGAATTGTGGAACCCACCTGTAACCTACAAGACCCCACTTCCACATGTCCTGCCTTTTTGGGCCAGACCAATGGAAAATCTCTTCACTAAATTTTGTTTGTCAATCTCAAAAACAAATAAGAGGAACTCCCCACCCCCGCAGAGTGATCAACCCGAGAAAGGCATGTATGTCTCTTCCCCATGCCTAGGTCACTCATATTTGGCCTGGAAATAAACCGCATTAATTATTAATTTTTACAGTTGGTTATTTTTCTATCAACACTGTTAAATTCATGAAAGGTTATAGAAATAGTCTTTTCTGGGGACCGGCAGTTAGTGTAATTGCTATGTCGCTGGACTCCCATGTAGTCGACCGCAGTTCGAGTCCTGGACCCGGTGGCTTAAACTCATGCCAGGCATGTGTGCGTGCATGCCCAAGATCCTGAGAGGAGAACAGAGGAGAAGGGATTGCGGTGTGGCCATCCCCCCTGGGGGGTGATTTCTCGCTTTCTGTCTCTTTGTATCTCTCTGTCTTTCTGGTAAGCACATGTGCCCTATAGCAAAAACCTCTCCAAAAAAAAAAAAGAAATAGTCTTTTCTGAGGTATTTATAACTATCCATTACTCATTTAGTAAGCACTTAATATGTTACTAAATCTGCTTATCATTATTATAAACATTTTATTAATTTTTGGATTATAAATTATCAAGACGCTTAGAATATGATAAAATAGTATTTCCTTGCTTTTGTGTAATTTTTGCTGTTTGCAAAGCAATTTAACATTAAATATTCAATACCTCCCCAACCCCATTGAGATAAATGACTAAATCTTTTCTTTTTTTTGGAGAGGTTTTTGCTATAGGGTGCGTGCACTCACCAGACAGACAGACAGAAAGTGAGAAATCACCCCACAGGAGGGATGGCCACACCGCAGTCCCTTCTCCTCCGTTCTCCTCTCGGGATCTTGGGCACGCACGCACACACGCCCGTCGTGAGTTTAAGCCACCAGGTCCGGGATGCAAACCGTGGTTGACTACATGGGAGTCCAGCAACATAGCCATTATGCTAACTGCTGGTCCCCCAATAAGCTTTTGAGAGAGACAAAGTTGAGAAAGCATCCTCCCACAGTAGGGTATACTCATACTGTTCAAATCCCTTCTCCTCCATTTATCCATTCTGTCGGGATTTGGGACATGCATGCACATGTGTCTGTGTTTTCTCATTAGCTACATTTTCCATTTATAAAACTTATTTTATGTACAATGATATGTTATCAGACTTGAATACATGAGTATTCATTGGTGTGTGTGCGTGTGTGTGTGTGTTTTAAGCTGCTCCCTAATAACCAGCTTTAACATGTTAAGTATAAAACTTACTAAGTCTTTTTTTTCTGAGAGCATTTAGAAATATACCAAGCAAGAGTTTGCAAAAGCAATGACTACTCTTTAGTACTCTTTAGAAAGGAGCTTTTTTTTTTTTTTTTTTGAGAGGTTTTTTTTTTCACTATAGGGTGCGTGCACTCGCCAGACAGACAGAGAGAGACATAGAGACAGAAAGCGAGAAATCACCCCCCCAGGGGGGATGATCACGCCGCAATCCCTTCTCCTCCATTCTCCTCCTGGGATCTTGGGCATGCACGCACACGCGCCCGGCGTGAGTTTTAAGCCACCGGGTCCGGGACGCGAACCGCGGTCGACTACGTGGGAGTCCAGCGACATAGCCATTACGCTAACTGCTGGTTCCCTGGCCCCATTGTGGTTTTCAAGCCACCAAGGCTTGGATTCAAATCATGACCAGCCATATGGGACCATACTTCTTTAACCATTAAGCAATGGAACTGGTCTAGTATGCCTTTTTATTACTAAAATATCTATTTAGCCTTAGACTAAACTTAAGGACAAAAGTATCTTTATCATCGTATTCCCATCTGGAAATGAGAGGTCTGGACTAAGTGAGCTTTCCTATCCTCCTTTGATCATACAGAAATGACATGGGCCCCTATAATATAAGTTCATGAAAACTCATGCCTGAAGCCACATGCTGATATAATTGGGAGCACATGGCCTTGGTTAAGGATTAAGTCAGTGGCTGAAACAGTGTAGCATCTAGGTGGTTGAAAGAGTGAACTCCAGCTGGACTGGGTTAGAATCCTGGCTGCTTCATTTACAGGCTCTTGTAACCCTAGACAGGTTATTTATTCTCTGTGTATGTTTGCTCATCTGGAATATGAGGAAGAAAATAGTGGTACTTTCCTCATAGCGTAGTTGAAAGGAGCAATTGAGTTGACTTTTAAAGTCTGGGACATAGAAAATGCTTTTATTTTATTGTATTGTATTTTTTAAAGAATTATTTTTCATTTAACTTTATATATATATACACACACACACATACACACACACACACGTACACACACACACACACACACACACACACACACACATAACTTTATTTATTTATTTAAATTTGATCAGAGAGGAATGGAGTGAGAAGGGGGTGTGGAGAATTTTTTTAAGAATTATTTATTTATTTATTTAAATTTGACCAGAGGACAGCATAGAGAGAGAGAAAATGAGAAAGCAGACTCCAGGTCCGGGACTTGAACCGCTGTTAGTCATGTGAGAATCCAGTGCCCTTAACCACCTCACCAACTGCTAGCCCTAAAAGTGCTTTTATTTATTTATTTATTTATTTTTAGCTCAGCCAGCCAGATTTAATCTAAAACAAGTAGTACCATAAACCAAATTTCCCCAAAAGGGGAATTTTATTGATTACTTTATGCCTTTACAAATAGATCAACTGTAATCAAATGAGGTGAACATTCCCCTCAAGATTTTGTAATCTTCATAATAGAAAAGATGAGGTTTAGAACTGGATCACATGACTTTTCTTATCTCCTCCCAGTTCAAAATGCTCACATCTTTTGATAGCCAGCGTTCTCTTAGATCTGCAGTTGGGCTCAACACATTCAAGCCTCAGCACAATCTTCTTGGTAGTTTTTGCCTTTTTCCGGAAAATAGGCTTAGTCTGTCCACCATAGCCACTCTGCTTCCTGTCATAATGCCGCTTTCCCTGAGCACACAGAGAATCCTTGCCCTTTTTGTACTGTGTCACTTCGTGAGGTGGGTGCTTGCCACACTTCTCACAGAAGGTCCGGCGGGTTTTAGGGACATTCACCATGCTTGCGGGCCTGCTATCAGCACAAAAAGCAAAAGTGTTTTTTATTAAGACTAAAGTTTGACACATAAATTAAAATATAGAATATTATATAAGACATTATATTTTTTATATTTTTAGGATGATAAAGAGCAGGTAAGCCCTTTGGAAACAACACTCCAAAAGTTCCAGCAGGAAAAAGAAGAATTAATCAACAAAAAGAATGCAAGCAACAAAATCGTACAGGACAAAGTAAGAATTCACTTATATATTTACTTATTTCTGTTATTTTATTATACTTATAATGTCATTTTGGACATTTATTTCATGACATTAAATAGTATAAGATAAATAATACATTTTCAAATTCATAATATAACTTCGATATTATAAATTCTTGTTAGAATGAGGATTAAACTTAAATTTTTTGCTTCTGGATCTAAAAGAGTAAAAGATTGAAATTACTTAATTCATTCTCACAGGTGATAAAAGAACTTGTCTGAGATCATAAAATTTGGTAGTAGTAGAAACTGGAACCCAGAGTTCTTAGCTTTCAAGCCTGTGTTTTATTAAACTCTACCTAGTACCCTAATCCCAACCAGTATAAATTTAATAAATCTTTTTCCACAGCTGAATGATATCAAAGAGAAAGTTAAAAATATTCATGGTTATATGAAAGACATTGAGAATTATATTCAAGATGGAAAATATGACTATAAGAAGGTAATTTAAAACTTAAAATTATTTGTTTGGTTATATTTTTATTTTTTTATTTATTGATTTTTTTAAAGAATTATTTTACTTGGAACCAACAGATGGTGTAATGGTTACCTTGCTGGACTCCCATGTAGTCAACCACAGTTCAAGTCCCAGAGCCAGTGGCTTGAATAAAACTCATGCCAAGCACATGTGGCTGTACATGCGTGCCCAAAATCCCAAGAGGAGAATGGAGGAGAAGGGATTATGGCATGGCCATCCCCCCAAGGGGTGATTTTTCTCTGTCTCTCTGGTGAGCGTATGCACCTTATAGCCAAATATCTTTAAAAAGAGAGAGAGAGAAAATTATCTTACTTAATTTTATTCATCATCATTTTTTTTTTTTCTTTTTAATTTGATGAGAGAAAGAAAGTGAGAAAGCAAGCAGTCAGTTCCTTGAACAAACCATCATTAGCCATGTGGGAGTCCAGCGCTCTAACCACCATGCCACCTGCTGACCCTGGTTATATTTTTATTTGATGGTGCTTAAAGAATTTTCTCTTTTTATAGCAAAAAGAAACTGAACTTAATAAAGTGGCAGCTCAACTAAGTGAATGTGAGAAACACAAGGAAAAGATAAATAAAGAAATGGGAATCATGAGACAAGATATTGATACACAGAAGGTAGGTTTTTTTGTTTATGGTGTCGCTAATACTTATAACATTTTTTTTCTATATTTAGTTTTATTTCCAGTAGAAGATCTTTTGGGTAGAAATGCAAACAGTAGAGAAAAGCAATTTCAATAACCTGTTCTTTCGTTATTTTTATTTTTGTTTAAAAAACACATGCAATTAAAATCTTACTCATAAAGTCATAAAATTAAGTGTCCTCTTTCTCCTAATTCCCAGTCTTTTTTTTTTTTTTTTTTAAGGGGTTTTTTAACGGACTGCTCTCCCTTCGGGGGAG
>NW_006204205.1:3853787-3895263 GCF_000334495.1 Tupaia belangeri chinensis | reverse complement strand
CACACACACACACACACACACACACACACACACACCCGTGCGTGCTTGCACCCTGAGCGATTTTCAAGCCACTGGGTCCAGGACCTGAACTGCAGTTGACCATGTTGGAGTCCAGCTACATAACCACTATTTCACCTCCTGGCCTCCTAATTCCCAGTCTTACTTCTAGGTGTCATTACCTAGTTGTTAAAGAAATATTTTTGATATATTGGCAGATAGATAAATCTAAATATATGTGTGTATGTATATTTAAATTTATATATGAGCTCATACCACTCACATTATTCCACACTTTTTGTCACTTAGTGTAATGTGATCTTACATATCAACTCACAGATATATTCTTTTGGGTGATTTTAAAATATTCCATTTTGTGTATGTATCAGAACTCTCTTAGCTGCATTACTTTTTTTTCTTATTGCATACTGTGTAGCAGTGAATATCCTTCCACATATGTCCTCCCACGTATTTCCTACCGCATATATAGGTATCTTTTCTTTCTTTTTCTGACATATCTTAATATAGGATAAATTCACTTAAGATGGATTGAGGTCTAACATTCTTAAAAGTTATCTGTAAGAAAAATATCTATATATTAAGTCATTTTGCAGTTGATTGCTGTATCATTTATTTTGTCTATTAAGGAAATTAATTTCTACAGCATAATTAAAACCACATCAAGATGCTATCTTGGGACCAGCAGTTAGGGTAATGGCTATGTCACTGGACTCCCATGTAGTCGACCACAGTTCGTGTCCTGAACCCGGTGGCTTGAAACTCACACCGGGCCCGTGTGCGTGTGTGCCCAAGATCCTGAGAGGAGAAGGGATTACGGCATGACCATCCCCCATGGGGGGTGATTTCTTGCTTTCTGTCTCTCTGTCTCTGTCTGTCTGGTGAGCGCATGCGCCCTATAGCAAAAACCTCTCAAAAAAAAAAAAAGATGCTATCTTAACATGCCTTATGCAAACATGGTAGTTAACACCTTTAAAAACTATATCATTTTTCTGTCTGATGATGTAAACAAAATTTGCTATTTGAATGCTTTAATCATTGGTTTTAAGTGGCATTTAAAAATCTCTCTGGGGACCAGCAGATAGCATAATGATTACACTTGTAGTTGACCACCGTTCGAGTCCCAAATTCAGCGGCTTAAAATTCACACCAGACCCATGTGCATGCATGCCCAAAATCCTGAGAGGAGAATGGAGGAGAAGGGATTGAAGTGTGGCCATCCTCCCAGGGGGTGATTTCTCACTTTCTGTCTCTTGTCTTTCTCTGGTGAATGCACGTGCACTATAGCAAAGCCTCTCTAAAAAAATCATACTAAAAATTAACTAGTTCAACTTTCTGCTGTGTCTGTTGCTATATAGGACCAGGAATTTCAGATATATGAAATATCAGTCAAAAATAAATTTATGCCTCACCTAATAGATGCTGAATAATTGTGTACATTGATGATGCATGTATAAATAATACAATATTTATTTATCATTATCTTAGATGTAGATTACCTATATAAAATCACTATAATGGACCAGCAGTTAGCATAATGGCTGTGTTGCTGGACTCCTATGTAGTCGACTGCGGTTCAAGTCCTGGACCCGGTGGCTTAAACTCACGCCCACGAGCATGTGCATGTGTGCCCAAGATCCTGAGAGGAGAATGGAGAAGAGATTGTGGCATGGCCATCCCCCCAGGGGGTGATTTCTCACTTTCTTTATCTCTCTGTCTTTCTGGCGAGTGCACACACCCTATGGCAGAAACCTCTTAAAAAAATCACTATAATATAAATCAGTATCAACCCTCTGTATAATAATAGACAGAGACTAATAGTTACCAACCTGTGACCCTTTTCACTCTTAATTTAGTGGATCTGATGTGTGAGTTTACTTTGTAATTTACCTTGTTCCAAAAATTATTTACTAAGTTATATACTGTAGAGCAATGCCATATATTTTAAAATTAATGGGAAAACGAGGCAATGTAGAAATAAGGACAAGAAGGTAATGAAACCAGGAGGGAAGTAAATTTATAAAAAGTGTGCTGTGAAGCCTGATGTGCTTGCTGAAGATTCTAGTAGTCAAACGGAGAGAGGACATCACAATTATCAGTAGTTACATTCATATTATGTCAGAGCTGTGGGAAACCAGCTCACTGCGTTGAGACCAGAGAAAAATGTCTCTCTTTACCTAAAGGAGGACACTATTGAACATAAACCAGGTCTTCAGCGAACTTCTTGGGGCCTTTGTTTTGTTTTACAATAATCTCTGTATCATAATCTCCTGGTGCTGAGGTTCTGTAGAATGCGACAGAAGCTGGCAATTGGTGTTAGAGAGTTTAGAGAACAGAGGTTCTTAGTTCTCAGCTAGGGAAACCCACTAAAATCATCTGGGGTTTTTCCACTCCAAAGTACAGAAGTAAGAAAACTGAAAATATGTTCACATAAAAGCTTGTGTAAAAATGCTTATAACAGCATTGTTCATAATACTCAAAATATGAAAACCCAGTGGCCATCAATGGATTAGCAAAATGTGGTGTATTAATGTGATGGGATATTACACAGTGGTAAACAGGAGCAGAGTGTTTGCACCTACTGTGACATGGGCGAAACAATATGCTAAGTGAGCAAAGCCAGTGACAGCAGACCACATATTGTATAATTTTATTTATATGAAATGTATGGAATAGGCAAATCTAGAGAGAGCAGATTAATTTTGCCAAGGGCAGTAAGCACGGGGCGGGGAGGGAATAGAGTGAATACTAATGAGTATGGGATTTCCTTTCAGGTGATAAAATGCTCTGGAATTTGATAGTGATGTTAGTCATATAACTTAGCAAATATACTAAAACCACTGAACTGTACACTTTTAAGTGGTGAATTTTATATATGAATTACCTCTCAACTTTTTGAAAAAAAAGTTACTTAGGTTATTAGGAATATGAATATCCACCTCTCCATTCCAGATTAGTAAATGAAAATCTTTGGGGCTTGGGCAGAAGCAGCCATATTTTGTTAAAGGTCCCTAGGGTCCTCATGTATCCCCTAACAATCAATCACTGAGCCAGAACACTGGGTGGACTGCATAGCTTTCAGGCAGTCCTCTACAAACGGCGTTATTTACAGCCAGACTTGCAGTGAGTGTTGGACTATGGTCTAGTCAGCATGCTGCTTCGTCACAGGTACCTAGAATGCAGCTCATTTTTATGTCTCCTTTAGGTGGCTCATTGTATATGTTAACTGTCATCTAAGCGAGGTAACTGGAGTTACTTCAGAGCTGGAGAAAACAGTTTCTTGTTTACATGCTCATTTAAACCTTATTAAATCTCATCTACAGAATAAAATAATTTGGAAATTTAATTGTCCTCCTCCCTCATTTTTCAGATGAAGGCATATATAAAGAGAACTGGATATGACCTGACTCGTCCAATGTCACAGAAAGAGTCATAGAGATAGAACTTGACCCTACGTTGTAAATTTTCTAGTATTAATATAATAGAAAATCACTTTTGGTATACTGTAACTATGTCTGGCTTTCTTTCTTCTTTTTCTCTGATACTTTATATTTTATAGACTACAATTGGGATTCTTAACTAATGAGAATCCCAGTGATTGGTGAGCCAGGAGGTGTATTATTACTTTCCATTTACGAACCCATTTCATCTTCACAGATAGCTCTGTATGACAGGTGGCTATATTATTACCATGTTTTGAGCAAACTGAGGCTCAGAGAATTTAATTTGCTTGAAGTTAACCAGTTTAAAAGTTATAGCAGTGAGATTTGAGCCTAAGTGTACCTGACTTCAAAGCCCATGCAGTTTAACTCCTATGCCAAATACTGTATTTCAGAATTATAGCACAAATAATAGAAGCTGATTTAAAATTTTTTTAATTAATTAATTAATTTAGTAGTAGTAGTAGTATTCAATTTGAGCAGAGAGAGATAAAGACAGAGAAGGGAGAGTGAGAAAGCAAGCTGCCAGGTCCAGGACCTGAACCGTGGTTGGCCATGTGGGAGTCCAACAACTTCACCACCACACCATCTGCTAGCCCCGACCTAAAATTTTTTACATGTCTAGCTTTCTGGTGACCAGACAGGCAGGCAGACTAAGAAAAGTATTTCATTCCAAAGCTCACTCTTGTCCAAAAGTGTACTTTAAAGAGTCAATTTTTGCTGTCTTAAAAATATAGTTCAGGTGTTAAATAGTGTCGGATGAAATCAAGGAGTGGCACATCCCCTGTTCCTAGTGAAGAAAAAGTAAAAGCATAGGCCCCCCGTGGAAGAACCTAGGAAATCATAGCAGCGGCAGTGGTACATTTAGGTTGCCTTAGTAACTGTCATTTCAGTAGACTTTAGTGGCTTATAGTAATACCTTTGGTAGATATGTATGTACTTACTACTTCTAGGAAAAAGGAAGTTAAACCCAAAACTCTAAAAATAATGATCCCTGATATAGATACCTCCATTAAGCATATGATAGAAATCTTTGACTTCCTTCTCACTCCCACCTCCAGATCGTCTTCCCTGCCTTTATGGTTGTCAACAAGATATTGCCAAGGTCTACCCCTTTCCTTCTTCCCACATTCCTGAGTTTACCTCAAGGGCTATTGCAGTTTCATCTTTAAGTGGCTGCAAACTTGAGTTGTCTACACTCAGGCTTTTGTGGTCCAAACTACCATTTGGCTCTACAGGAAAATTTTTTTCCTAAATTCCAAAGAATCAACTTATAAATTGTTACCTAATTTTTTTTTTTGAGAGGTTTTTGCTACAGGGCGCGTGCGCTCACCAGATAGACAGAGAGAGACAGAGAGACAGAAAACAGGAAATCACCCCCCAGGGGGGATGGCCACACCGCAGTCCCTTCTCCTCTCGGGATCTTGGGCACGCATGCACACTCGCCCGGCATGAGTTTAAGCCACTGGGTCCGGGACTCGAACCGCAGTCGACTACGTGGGAGTCCAGCAATGTAGACATTACACTAACTGCTGGTCCCATTGTTACCTAATTTTGACAACACAGTCCATTATGATTACCAGAAAACTACTGAAATAATTTCGTTGTTGCAGAGTGATTGGCTTTCTTTTTTAAGATCAAAACTATTCAACAAAAACAACCGATTTTAAAATTTTTAATTCACTTGGCCGGGAAAATTATCAAGAAGTTCAGAGATACTACTTTTGTAGTATACTGTATACTATACTGCCTTATAGGAAGAAAAGTTAGAGGGAGACTGATAATGATATTAATCCCTTAGGATCTTTTAGATCAGTAGGTTCCATATTGGTGCTCCTATGTAAGATAATCCACTGGAACATAGGTATTGAATATTAAAATATCCAGTTATGGTTTTTATTCCATGTTTAAGGCTTATTTTTTTTTTTTTTTTGGAGAGATTTTCGCTATAGGGCGTGTGCGCTCGCCAGACAGACAGAGAGAGACATAGAGACAGAAAGCGAGAAATCACCCCCCAGGGGGGATGGTCACGCCGCAATTCCTTCTCCTCCATTCTCCTCTCGGGATCTTGGGCACACACGCACACACGCCCGGCATGAGTTTTAAGCCACCGGGTCCGGTACGCGAACCGCGGTCGACTACGTGGGAATCCAGCGACATAGCCATTACGCTAACTGCTGGTTCCCAAGGCTTATTTTTTTCATCCATGAAAGAGAGAGAGGCCCCAACTGGGTCTCTTTTTTTTTTTTTAAAGAGGTTTTTGCTTTAGTGCGCGTGCCCTTACCAGACAGAGAGAGACAGAGAGGCAGAAAGTGAAAAATCACCCCCAGGGAGGAAGGCCACGCCACAATCCCTTCTCCTCCATTCTCCTCTCAGGATCTTAGGCACACAAGCACATGCACCCGGCATGAGTTTAAGCCACCGGGTCCAGGACTCGAATCATGGTCAGCTCCATGGGAGTTCAGTGACATAGCCATTATGCTAACTGCTGGTCCCAACAGGGTCTTTTTTTTTTTAAGAATTATTTATTTTGTTAATTTATCATTATTGTTATTTTTTAAAATTTGCTTCATAGCATGTGCCCTCACCAGAAAGAGAGAAAATGAGAAAGTAGGCCACCAGATCTAGAACTCTAACTGCAGTCTGCCATGTGGGAGCCCAGTGCCTTAATTACCATGTCACCTGCTGGCCCTTCCAACAGTGTCTTAATGCTACAATTATCCCCAAACCTCAGACAGCCAGAGTCATGCACATATACACACACGCCCAGTATGCACAGGGAGACCTCGGGATGTAAACTCTGGACTTTCCCATATGGCCTCAGTACTTTGGAGCATTACAGTAACCACTGCGCCTCTGTGGCTGGCCTATTTCATCACTTCACATTTCTTTTTATGTGTATGTCTTAAAATGAGTATAATACTAAATGGCATTTTTATTAAATCTACTTTTATAAGTAAATAAATACCCAAAGATACATGTCAAACCCTGTATTTTAGGACTCCCCATCAAATAGGAGTCTCATTTTTTTTTTTTTTTTTTTTTTTAGATCATTGTCATAAAAATAAAAGCCGGACTATGAGAGGTGTCTTGCCTGTGACTGTGGATGACAGTGGGCCATTCAGAGTAGTCCAGGCCTGGAGATTCCTTCACACTGGTTTATTCTCCCTCTATCAAATTTTTTTTTTTTTGAGAGGTTTTTGCTATAGGGCACGTGCGCTCTCCAGACAGAGAGAGACAGAGAGATAGAAAGTGAGAAATCACCCCCCAGGGGGGATGACCTCGCTGCAATCCCTTCTCCATTCTCCTCTTGGGCTCTTGGGCATGCACGCACACGCGCCTGGCGTGAATTTAAGCCACCAGGTTCGGGACTCGAACCGCGGTCTACTACGTGGAAGTCCAGCGACATAGCCATTACGCTAACTGCTGGTCCCCCTCTATCAAATTTGACATGCTTCTCAGCAAGACAGAATTGACATTACTTGACAGCAGTTACCTGTAATGGGTCTCATGTTAGTAATTTGGTTATTTTTGTTAACCAATTTAATGTTTACATTTAGATACAAGAAAGGTGGCTACAAGATAACCTTACTTTAAGAAAAAGAAATGAGGAACTAAAAGAAGTGGAAGAAGAAAGAAAGCAACATTTGAAGGAGATGGGTCAAATGCAGGTTTTGCAAATGAAAAAGTATGTTTTTAAAAGTAATTTTTAGTTTAAATAAAGGTCTTTATTAGAATCTTAAAAATATTAAATACTTGTTTTTAGAAAGAATTTAAGCCTTAGCTTTGAGATTTACCTGAACATGGACTGATTTTTATATGCGTTTAAGAATTGAATTACTGAAGAAGTGACAGAATTTATCGTCACACTGTGGTTTTGGGCAGTGGTAGTTACTCCGTATTAAACCTGCTAGATCCCATCTCCTGCCAGCCGGCTGCACAGAGTGATAGTGCACGCATAGCTGTGGATCTTGCCTGCCAGCGGGCTTGGCAGTCTGTAGCATTGCCCATAAGTTAGTACCAGAGTGATTCCTCAATGGAGACTCATTCTGGATTGTCCCAGTTGTCATTACGTGCCTACCAGAGCACTTTTTGGGAGAGATTAGCCTGGTTTTCCCTTCATCTGTTTTTGTTGATACTTCCTGGTGCAGCAGGAAAGGTGGATACCTTATCTTCCTTAGAGTTGCCTTAGGAACTCTGTCAGAACCTGGTTGATGCTAAGGTACTGGACTGGCATTAAAAGTTGTATTAGCCAAATAGATTTTGAACCACCGCAGCTGGTTAAATCTAGGTCTCTCATTCATTCACCCCTTCCTTGTAGATTTTTCTTTTGTCTTCTTGAATTTGTACAGCAGACAGATCCAAAGAATGCTTAGGTCTTTGTAAGGATATAACAAAGTGAAGCTTTAATTTGTAGAATCTAACAAATGGTTAATCCTGTTTTATTGTAAGCTTTTTTGGTTTAGCTATTTAAAATCCCTTTTATGTATCAAGGAAACCAGACTTTGTAACCGGAAGAGCTGGTCATCTTCAGCCTCTTTATTTTCTATGGATTAGGACACTAAGACTGAGAAAAATCAGAGAGATTATGATATAAACCAGGAACATGAACCAAATATCCTAGCTTCTAAGCTGCAGTTCTTTAACACTGTAATTAACGTTAGCACTTTGTGTGCCAGGTGAGAAAAGTAAAGCCTTTAGAAGAAATTTCTGAATGAAATAATTTATTCTTTGCTACTAAAGACCAAAACCAGATATTTAAAAAATTTCTTTCGTGATCACTGTGTTAATAAAGCTTTTTACATTCATTCAGGCTAGTAAGTACGACTGTTGTTTTTCAAACCTTTCTTCAACCAGGGCACAACAGAAATTCAAAACGTATCATTAGGCCACTTTGTAAGTATCTTTATAAATTTGATGGGATGAGCAGATGCCATAGTAGTTTCATCACTGGGCTCCCATGTAGTTGACCGTGGTTTGAGTCCCAGACCCCACAGCTTAAAACTCATGCCTGGCGCATGTACGTGCATGTCCAAAATCCCAAAAGTAGAAGGGAGTGCCGCATGGTCATCCCCCTAGCGGGTGATTTCTCGCTTTCTCTGTCACTCTCTCTGTGTCTCTCCAGTGAGCACACACACCCTATTCAAAAATCTCTCTCTTTCTCTCTCTCTCTCTCTCTCAAAAAAGAAGAGTATTTACAAATTTGAAAGCAATGCCTGGCATAGAAGAGGATGCTTAGTAAGTGATTGTTAAATAAATGAAGATTTTAAAGCATCCATTTAAATGTCTAGAATCTGCCTTATTATCAGAAAAGTTTGAGTTTTGTTTTTGTTTGTGTGGGGGGTGATTTTTTAGGTTTTTTGCCAGAAGGCATGTGTGCTTTGACAGAGAGAGACAGAGAGAGGGAAAGTGAGAAATCATCCCCTCAGGGGAATGACCATGCTGTAATCCTTTCTCCTCCCAGGTTTTGGCCATGCATGCACACATACCCAGCATGATTTTCAAGCCACCGGATCTGGGATTCAAATTGTGATTGACCATGTGAGAATCCAGTGCCTTAACTACCATGCCACCTGCTGACCCCAAGTTTGAGTAATTTACTTATTTTTAGTCAGTATTGTGTGTGCTTTTGTTTTTTGTTTCTTTGGGTTTTTGTTTTGAGAGAAAGATTTTTGCTATAGGGTGCGTGTACTCACCATAGAGATAGAGACAGAAAGAGAGAAATCATCCCCTGGGTGATGCCACAATCCCTTCTCCTTCATTCTTTTCTCGGGATTTTGGGCATGCACACACACTCACACACATACCCGGCATGATTTTAAGCCACTGGGTCTGGGACTCAAACCACAGTCAACTACATGGGAGTCCAGTGACATAACCATTACAACATCTGCTGGTCCCAGTATTGTGTTTGTTTTGTTTTGTTTTGTTTTGTTTTTATTTGTGCAAGAGAAATTTTGTTTCCATAGAGGAGTCCAAATTTTTAATTAATAATACTGCAGAAAATTAGTATTTGGTTTAATTAAAATAAAGTTGTATTGTGAGTTTTACTAAAGAGAGTTTTCTTTAATACTGAAGCCTTGAAAAAAAGCAAAGAAAGACTCTCTTAACCATTTATTGGCTGCTAAGGAGATTGACACTTACCTGTCTTAAGGTCTCTTTCTACTTCAGACTGTTAAAAGCTAAAAAATGGTCCTCATTTATCATTTTCCCCTTTTACAGTGAGCATCAGAAGTTGGAAGAGAACATAGACAATATAAAAAGAAATCACAGTTTGGCATTAGGGCGACAGAAAGGTTATGAAGAAGAAATTATGCATTTTAAGAAAGAACTTCGAGAACCTCAATTTAGGGATGCTGAAGAAAAGTATAGAGAAATGATGATTGTTATGAGAACAACGGAGCTTGTGAACAAGGATCTGGACATTTATTATAAGACCCTTGACCAGTGAGTATTAGAGTGGGGTTTGGTTCCATTGCAGTGAATATCAACTAGCATATTTTAGTCATCTTTTCTCCTATTTCTTTTTAAATGATAGTTCATCTATACCCTAGAATAGAAAAAGGTATGTATCCATGTGCACATATACACACACACGCTTACCTAAGTTATGAAGTTATAAAGGATATTAAAGAGTATTCATACCACTCCCCCCTTACCAATTCAAGAATTCTTCCGTTATCACTAACTGGCATTCACTCTGATGTGCCTCCTTTATCTCAGCCTCCTCAAGCCGTAACTAGTGATACAGATTTTTGCTTTCTTAAGAATGTTATATGTATGTTGTTTTGAGCTTTTTAAATATGGTATCATATTCTAAGTACTCTTCTAGGACTTTTTTGTTTTGTTTTTATTTTTCCATGTTGTTTGTATCTAGTTCTGTTCATTTTCACTGACATATGTAATTCTGCTATGGAAATAAACCATAGTGGATCCATTCTCCTCTAGGTGGACATTTGGGGTTTTTTTCCCCCAGATTTTTACTAATACAAACATTGCTCCTAGGAACATTCTTGTTATGGCTCTGAATCAGAGGTAAAAGGTTACATATGTAGGAGTGGATTGTGGGTATGCTTAATTTTACAAACTAATGTTATTTTCCAAAAATGGCTTTTTTTTTTTTTTTATACATTTTTTTCTTTATTTACATTCATTCACTGTACATCATTATAGCATACAAAATGAGATTTTTCCATTGAGAATACACTGTATATTGGCTCAATCAAGCACATCAACATATGTGTTATTGTCAACAAATCATTTTCCATTTCTTGTTTTCTGTATATTTTGCCTTTTTTCCCATCCTTGATTCCCTATCTCACCCTCTGCCATCTCCCACCCTCCTCCCACACTGTGTCTGGTATCTATTGTTGCTTTCTATGCCTCCCCCATTTTATTGTTTCACTAAATATCTTAATAAATCTAAATATTTTCAATAGCAAGCACAGCTGATATGTACATATCCATGAACACAAGACTGACTTTAGGCATAAACCTCAGTGAATAGAATGAACATACTATAACGTAGCACCTAACTAGGGCTATATAGCTTAACTGCAGTCATCAAATAGGTATTTCTAATGCCTTTTTTTTTTTTCTTCTGAAAATTTTTTTTTTTTATTAATTTACATTCATTCCCTGAGCATCATCACAACATTCTAAATGTGGTTTCCCATCTAGAATATACTATATAGTGGCTTAATAATGCATGTTATCATCCATAATATTCCATTTCTACTTTCATATATATGTTTTTTTACCCCATGTCTAGCCCTCTGCCCTATTCCACTCTCTTATTACACTATCTCTGCTGTCTACAGTTGTCTTCAATCCCTTTTCCCCCAACATTTCGTTGGTCACACAATATCATAAGTAATCTAACTACTTTCAATAGCAAGATCAGCCGATGGTTTCAAGAAAAGCAGTTTTGAACTGGTAAGGATATTTCTTTGAAACTTAAAGCCTAGAAACAGGTTAGTATTCTGTTCAAATAGTCGGAACATGAATCTATTGATAGCTGAAGACAGGACAAAAGTCCTTAAAACCAGACAACAAAGCTTAGAAGAAAAGCAGCAATATTTTAGTCAAGTCGTAGAATACTGTTTCATCAGTTCAGTCTCATGTACTTAATCTTTCTTCTGTATCTGTTGAGGTTCGATGTTCCAGATTGAAATCTGGGATGTAATACTCAACTCCAGCTTTTGGCCCTACAATTAAGTTGCCCATTTTCTTAGTTTCTGAACTCTTATTTCTGTGTGTCTGCATTTAATTTTACTGACATAGCACTCCCTTAAGAACTTCTTGGAGATCCGGTCTGGTGCTGGTAAATTCTTTCAGGTTTTGTTTATCTGGGAAAGTTCGTGTCTTTTCTTCCCAAATGAACGATAACCTTGCTGGGTACAGAATTCTCGGTTGAAATTGCTTTTCCCTTAATACTTTGAATACATTTTCCCATTCTCTCCTCGCTCTCATTGTTTCCGATGAGAGGTCTGCCGTTAGTCTGATGGGATACCCTTTGTAGGTAACTTGCCTTTTTTCTCTTGCCAGTCTTAGTATCTTGTCTTTGTCTGTGGTTTTGGTCAATCTGGCTATAATGTGTCTTGGAGAAGATCTTCTTGGGTTGATTCTATTTGGGGTCCTCTGTATTTCTTGGGACTGAATCTTTGAGTGCCTCTCCAGGTTTGGAAAATTTTCTTGTAAGATTTCATGGAATAGATTATCAATGCCCTTATGAGTCTCTTCACCTTCTGGGATGCCTATTATCCGGATGTTTGGACGTTTGATGGTATCTAGTACTTCTCGCATATTATTCTCAAATTTTTGGGCCATTTTCTCAGTCTTCGCGGTGGATTTTTCTAGGCCAACCATTTTCTCTTCTACATTAGAAATTCTATTTTCTGTATGATCTAGTCTGCTTTTAATACTTTCAAGGGAGATTTTGACTTCTTGTATTATAGCCTTCATCTCTAACAGTTCCATCTGATTCTTTTGTAAAGTGTGAAATTCCTCTTTTAGATCTTGCATGAATTTCCTTACCTCCTGGAACTCTTCAACTCCTTTCTCCTTTCTCTTCAGCAGTTCCTTGTCTCTCTTCTCTTCCATCTCTGTTAGCTTTGCCATTATGAATGTTCTGAATTCTTTATCAGACATTTCCATGATTTCCATTGAACTGTGTGTGGATAAAGAGGAGCTATCCTTTTCCCTTGTGGGAGAGGTATTTTCCTGCTTCCCCATATTTCTTGTGGTCCTGCAGCGATTTCTAGTCATCTGGTGGATGGTCGGTTTCTTCCCAAACACGCGAGTTTTGGATGCTGGAGGCCCAGTTATCAGTGGGACATCTTCCTTTCTCCCCAAATGGCTAGATCTCAGGAGCCATGGAGCTGGCTGTCTCCCAAAAATGGCTTTAACTAATTTATGCCACTAGCAGCAGTATATAAAGATTTTACTTGATCCATCCCATGATGTTGCTTTTATAAATTTCTTACTTTTTGCCAATCTAATGGATTTCTTTTCTTTTTTTTCTTTTTTCTTTTTTTTATAGACCACAGATTAGTTTATTTTTAACACCCATCATGCCATGAATTCATAGGGAATAGGTTCCAGTAGCTCAGGCTCCTTTCCATTGGTTCTCACAAAGTGTGCTTCTCTGGGTGGAGCAGGCTGGCGCTTTAGTTGAACCCAGGTACCTTTCTCTTTGGCTTCTTTCTTTTTCTGGTCATTTTCCTTCACACGTTTTAGGAAGCTATCTCTGCTCTTAGAATGCTTAATAGGCTCAATACGCACATTAATTCTCTTGGCAAGAATCTTGCCCTTAACCTGTTTGCTCACAACAATGCCAATGGCATGCTGGGTAACATTGTAGACTTCCAGTTTTGCCATGGTAACATTTGTGGGGCATTCCTTTTTGAACAGTACTCATTCCCTTGCTGTCTACAATATCACCTTTCTTGTAGATTTGCATAAATGTCGCCAAAGGAACAACTCCATGTTTTCTAAAAGGCCTAGAGAACCTATATCAGGTGCCTCTCTTCTTTCCCTTTGTGTTCGTCATTTTGGTTAGTTACTGGAAGATGGCGGTTCCAGCCAAAAAAAAAAAAAAAGAAAGCAATCTAATGGATTTAAAATGAGAAATTCTTGTCTTAATTTTTAGTCCCTTGATTCCTTTTTTTTTTTTTTTTAGAGTTTATTTTTTCCATTAGAGAGCAGTGTGCTACTAACTGGGCCTTCATGCCACAATCTACCCCCAGTCTCATCCAACCTAGATCACAGGCTTATGCAGCATGCCCAGTGTACTCAAAGGAGGTTCCAGGACATGAACCCTTGACCTTTCCTATGTGGGTCCAGTTGCATTACCACTGCACCACCACCACTTGATCCATGTAGAACTCAGTTCCCTGAGTTCTAATGATGTTAGACATCTTTTTGTGTTTATGATCACGTTGTTTCCTCTTCTATGAAATGTTTATATCATTTATCTATTTTTATATGTAATTGGTCTTTTCTTATTGATTTATAACTAATTTCCTTCTAAAAGTTTTGCCTTTTACATTTAAGTATGTTTTACATATTTAATTCTAAGTCACATTTTATGTACAGGGTTAGGTATAAATCTAGTTTTGGGTTTTTTTCCTTCTGAATAACCAGTAGTCCTGGCTCTATTTGTTGAGTAGCCTGTCCTGTTCTCAGTGATCTGCATTGTCATTTCTATCATGTATCAGAATACTGGGTTCTCTATTATATTTCATTGGTCATTTTGTCTATCTGCCATCACCCATCCATTAATTGCCTTAAGTACTATAGCACTATAATAATATTCAGCATATAGCTTAATTTTTAATCCAATATGACAATCTGTGTCTTTTAACTAGGTTTATGTGGTCCTGATGTTCATTGTGATTACTTAATAGAATCGGGTTTATTTCTGCTATCTTTGTTCTCCTGCATTTACAAGATTGATTTTTCTTTATTCCTACTTTTTCACTTCTTTGAGTTTTTAATAATTATTTGTTTAGTTCACTTTCTGTAACAGGGTACCTAAGGCTAGGTAATTTATAAAGAAATGAGGTTTAGTTAGCTCACAATTCTGGTGGCTGGAAAACCCAAGAACATGGCACCAGCATCTGTTCATCATCTGATGAGGGCCACATGCTATGTCACAGCATGGAGGAAAGGCAACGTGGACATGTTTAGACAGGAAGTTGCACAGTACAAAAAGAAGCTAGAGAAAGCCAAGGAAGCCAAACTCATTTCCTTATAATGACCCACTCTTTGCAGAAACTCATCCCCTCGAGAAAGGCACCAATCCACCCTCAAAGGGTGAAACACCCATGACCCAAACACCTCCCATTAGACCCCACCTGAGAGGTTTTACCTCCCAACATTACCGCACTGAGACTAAGCCTCAACCTAAAGGGGGAAGGGAGAGAAATAGAGAGTGAATAGACATTCTCACTGGGGTCTTACCGTGTTATGTGCTTCCTGCCCTAGCCTCCCAAAGAGCCAGGACTGCAGGCACATGCAGTTGTGCTGTGCATGCTCAGGTAGGCCCGAAAACCAAACCTGGGCTTCCTGTGTGGCTTTCACCCTCCCAAGTGGAGCTAGCTGTGCACTACCATGACTGAGCCTACTGTTAAATTTTTAACATACTCATATGATTTCAGATAAACCCATTAATTTTCAGAGTGGTTATCAAGCGAAATTACTACCATCATCTTGAACTTTTTGGAAATGCAAATTCTGAGCCTCTATCCTATGTCTATTGGATCAGAACTTCTGGTGGTAACTTCCAGAGTCTTGTTTTTTTTTTTTTTTTTTTTTCTTTTTTTTCTTTTTTGACAGGTTTTTGCTATAGGGTAAGCACACTCACCAGAAAGACAGAGAGAGACAGAAAGCAAGAAATCACCCCACCTCGCGGGAGGGGGGGTAGGGGGGGGTAGCCACGCTGCAATCTCTTCTTCATTCTCCTCTCAGGATCCTGGGTACACACTCACACGCATCTGGCATGAGTTTAAGCCTTCGCGTTTGGGATTCGAACCACAGTCGAATACATGGAAGTCCAGCGACATAGCCATTATGCCAGGTGCTGGTCCCCTTAGAGTCTTATTTTTTAAGAAGCCTTCCAGGTGATTCTGTTGCACATCAAAGTTTAAGAACCATGCCTTTAATGTGAATTGCTTTATTTTCTTCCAGAATGCTAATTATTTTCTCCCATCTACATTGTTTTCTGTTTTCATTATAATATTAATCTAGTTTCACTTTGTTTTTATTTTTTTTTAATTAAAATTTTTAAAAATTATTTTCTTAAACCTTAATTTGCCATAGCACATGTACACTAGTGAGAGAGAAAGAAGGGGTAAAAAGGCAACCCCCAATTGGGCATACTTACCCTGGAATCCATTCATTTCTCCGTCCTGTTGGGCTTTTGAATACACATACACACACACGCACACATACACTGCAGGAGTTTTCTCAAGCCACCACGGCTAGGACTCCAATTGTGCAGTCAGCCATGTGAGACTGGCCCTTGAACAGTAGGCCTTAGGGCTAACCCTTGTAGGTCATCCCAGATTAATAAGGGGTATCAAGGTTCACAGTCAGTGCTTATTTGGGTAACCTACATGTTTACTTATTTATTTCTTGTGTTTTTAAATCCCACTCCTCCTTTATGTTCAGTTTCTTTTTGAAGTGTCTTAATAGTTTCCTCACTGAAGGACTGTTTGTAGTAAACTTCCCATCAGTCTTTGAAAAGTCTTCCCTCAGTTTGACAGTTTAGCTGAGCATAGAGTGCTAGATTGACAATTTTTTTCCTCTCTCTTACTTTGAAAAACATTACATTTTTTCTGGACCTCTGTTTATTTTCTTTTAGGATTTTCTTTTTGTTTTTAGTGTTCTGCATTTTTATTATGTCTCAGATTAGCTTGAATTCTTTAGCTCAAGAATTTACTTCTTGGGACCAGCAGTTAGCATGAAGGCTATGTCACTGAACTCCCATGTAGTCAACCACAGTTCAAGTCCTGGACCCAGTGGCTTTAACACCAGACGAATGTGTGTGCGTGCCCAAGATTCCGAGAGGAAAATGGAGAAGAAGGGATTGCAGCATGGCCATCTTTCCAGGGGGTGATTTCTTGCTTTCTGTCTCTCTGTCTGTCTCTGTCTCTTTCTGGCGAGTGCACACCCCCTATAGCAAAAACCTCTCCAAAAAGAAAAAAAATTTACTTTTTGATTGGAGGACTCATATCTTTTATTAATTTTAGAAATTTCTAATATGTTTTCTCTTCCAATATCCTTCCTTGTTTTTCACTATTCTTCCCTTCTTCATTTCTCATTAGATGTAAAACCTCTTCGTTCTTCTCTCTACATTGCTTACAGCCTCTTGTATATTCTGGGCTCTGGGTACCTTCTCATAAATATCTTCCGGTTCACAAATTCTTTCACTGCTGCTTATACTGCATATTGAGTTGTCACTGTTTTTCATTTCATTTTTCATTTCCATAAGTTCTATTTGTTCTTTTTTTTTTTTTTCAGGAATTCTTTTTTTTTTTTTTTTTTTTTTTTTGTGATGTTTTTTTTTAGAGGCTGTGCGCTTTTGAGAGAGGTTTTTGCTATAGGGCGTGTGCGCTTGCCAGAAAGACAGAGACAGAAAGTGAGAAATCAACCCCCAGGGTGGATGGCCACGCCTCAATTCCTTCTCCTTCATTCTCCTCTCAGGATCTGGAGCACACACGCACATACACACATGCCTGGTGTGAATTTAAGCCACTGGACACTGAGTCTGGGACTCGAACCACAGTCGACTACATGGGAATCCAGCCACATAGCCATTACGCCACCTGCTGGTCCCCAGAAATTCTATTTTTTTATAATGTATTTTTTTCCTTAGTGTTTTGATTCTTCTTGTAATGTCTGTACTCATTGTAAATATACATGTCTGGGCCAGCCCTGTGGCACAGCAGTTTAGCACTACAGAGGAAGCCAGATCCCACATATCTGACCAGGGTTCAAGTCCCATTCTCAGTAGCTTGCAAAATATACTGAGTGTGCACATGCATGCCCAAGACATAGTCGTTACACCACCTGTTGGTCCCCAGAGTCTGTTTTTAAGAAGCCTTCCAGGTGTTTCTGATACACATCAGAGTTTAAGAACCGTGCCTTTAATGTAAATTGCTTTATCTTCTTAGGATGGGAAAATTGAAAGAAAAAAGATTGTAGTGTGAACAGGTCCCATTGGGGACATGTGTCATGTGTGCATGCATGAGCGTACAACCTCGATATAAATAAATAAAGTAATCTTTCAGATTATTATGAATTTCACATTTTAGAGAGGCTATTTCTGCTGTTGCATATACTTGTTTGACCCCTAGTGAAGTTTATTTTCATGTTTTATGTAATAGTTAAATGTGACCCAAGCACTTTTTTCCCTATAGACTTCTGTGATATTTTTGTGTGGATTTGCCTTCACACAGAAATTTTGGTTTTGAATCTGTTAAGGGCTCCAGAGAACACACTGGCCTGGGTATTGTTTCTTCTGTTAATTTCTCAGTTCTTGAACTATATGAGTAGTGAAACATTGAAATCCAAATCCGTGTAAGACATTTGCTTAGGACTTTGAACTCATTTTTAAGTTTTCCACTCTTTGATTGAGAATGATACAGCTTTTTAAGAATCTAGGTTTTATGCTGAGAGTCACTTCAATTCTCTGCTTCACTTTTGGCCTGATTGGTAAGACCTTACACAATGATATCAAAATAACTTGAGGTTCAAGTGCTATGACAGGTTACACACTCACCAGCTTGGTTTTCAGTTCCATTTTGTTTTTGTCATATAGGGATTTTCCTTTCTTTCTTGTGAGCTCAGCTACAAATTTAAAAGAATTCTCTTTTTTTTCTTTTTTAAGATTTTTGCTATAGGGCATGTGGCTCACCAGAGATCCAGAGAGACAGAGAGCCAAGTATCACTCCACCCACTCCCCGGGGATATGGTCATGCCGTAATCTCTTCTCTTCCATTCTCCTCTCAGGATTTTGGTCATGCACACACACACATTTTAAGCCACCAAATCCAGAACTTGAACCGTGATTTAATATGTGGAAGTCCAGCAACGTAATCATTATGCCATCTGCTGGTCCCAGAATTTAAAAGAATTTTCATTTATAAATCTACCTAGTGGAACTGGCATGTGGTGTGGTTCAGGGCACTAGACTCCTACATGGCCGACCACAGTTTAAGTCTTGGACCCAGTGGCTTTCTTTCTCACTTTCTCTCTCTCTCTGTCTCTCTCTCTGGTCAACTTAAAATAAATAAGTAAATAAATAAAGTTAAAATAAGTCCTTAAAAATTCCTTCTAACAGTTTTAGGCATTTGTAGCAGATGAATAATCAGCTACTTTAGATTTAGTTTGTCGTTTTTCTGGAATAGAAAATATCCACCTCAGTGCTAAGAGAACAACAAAAAGAGAGGGTCTCTTCTCTTTTAAAGCTTCTTAGATTTTTTTTTTCTTTGAGAGGCTTTTGCTATAGGTTGCATGCACTTGCCAGAAAGACAGAGAGAGAAAGCGAGAAATCATCCCCTAGAGAGGATGGCCACGCTGCAAACCCTTCTCCATTCTCCTCTCGGGATCCTGGCATGCACGCACACACTTCCAGCATGAGTTTAAGCCACCAAGTCCGGGACTCGAACTGTGGTCAACTACATGGGATTCCAGCAACATAGCCATTATGCCAACTGCTAGTCCCCAGAGCTGCTTAGATTTTTGAAAGATAGCATTTGACTTTCAGAACAGCCTTTTGAGTGTTGTTCCATGGACATATCTTTTGTCCTGACCAAATAGGTTAACATTCCAATGCTTCCTGGCCCAGAAAAGCTCATTTATTATATGGCTGTACTAAATAGGCATGTCCCATTTTTTAAACATTTTGAATGTTGACATCTCCCCTACATATTAGATCCATCAATTGAAAGTGGTTTGTTAGTCTGAGAATTTAAAGTTTTGAAACAAGAATGTATGTGAGACATTATTAAGGAATCCTTACCCAGAGACTACACATATACACATTTATCTTTCTATTTTTTTGAAATTATTTTTAGTAACTCTTTGGTCTTCTTGCCTTTTTAGGGGGATTTTACTTGTTTTTTAGTTCTTTGGCAACAGATACTATGTATCCATAGATATCATCAAATAGTTGAACACTAATAAATAATAAATAAGAGCCCCAATTCCTGCCAGTAAGGATGTTGTAAGTTTATTTGAGGAGACATAAGTCAAAACAGATTTTTATTAATAAAAACCCACTGTATGGAATAAGATACCTTAATTTGGTTGCAATAAACAAATAAAACTGGATATTACAAACCAGAACATTGGACTTTGTATAAAAGTTGATAGATTTTTACCTTTTTTCAGACCTCAGAAATCCATAATATATGGTTAAAAGTATTGCCTCTGAAAACTGAATTTGAACCCTGACTGTTGATATTTAGCAGATTGTTTAAATATCCTGACTTTAGTTAACTCATCTTTGGAGGGAAAATCAAGAGTTCTTTTGGGGGCCAGCAGGAGATATGGTGGATAAGGGTGCTGGATTCCCACATGGCCAACCATGGTTCAAGTCCTGGACCTGGTGGCTTGCTTTCTCACTTTCCCTTTCTCTCGCTCTCTCTCATCAAATAAAATAAAATTTAAAAATAACCATAACAAATGGTAATAAATAAATAATTCTTTTAAAAATTATTGTATTAAAAAAAAAAAAAATTCCTTTTGGGCTCTTTAAGTTTGAGGTGCCTCCAGACTTCTTAGTAGAGCTATCAAGCATCTCTACTATATATATATATATATAACCTAGGGTCTAGAGGTCAGGGAAGAGGTTTTCATCTGGGAATCATGAGCATATATGTGGCATTTAAAGTCATGGGGAGAGACTGATTACATGTGGAGTGACTGTGATAGAGAAGGAAAGGGTCGGGACCAGCCGTAGCGTAATGGCTATGTCGCTGGACTCCCATATAGTCAACCATGGTTCGAGTCCTGGACCTGGTGGCTTAAACTTAGGCCAGGCATGTGTGCATGCGTGCCCAGGATCCCGAGAAGAGAATGGAGGAGAAAGGATTGCGGCGTGGCCATCCCCTCTGGGGGGTGATTTCTCGCTTTCTGTCTCTCTGTCTCTTTCTGTCTTTCTGGCAAGCGCACGTGCCCTATAGCAGAAACCTCTTCAAAAAAAAAAAAAAAAAGGAGAAGGAAAGGGTCCCCAAATCCGCTGTGTACAAATCTAGTGACTCAGTAACTGGTGGGGTAGGGGGAAAGAACTTACTTTGAAAGTTTAGTGAAGAAAATATTTCAAGACTCTAATAGTATTGAGAGATCAAATAAATCTTTAAGAAATAACCTTTGGGGGCAGGTCGCATGGTGGTGAAGGTGCTGAACTCACATGGTCAAACATGGTTTGAGTCCTGGACCTGGTGGACTGAAAATCATACCAGGTGTGTGTGCATGCATGCCCAAAATCCTGAGAGGAGAATGAAGGACAAGGGATTGCAACATGGCCATCCCCCAAGGAAGGGAGTAATTTTTCACTGTCTCTCTCCCTGTGGCAAAATATTAAAAAAAGAAAAAAGTAGCCTTTGAATTTAAGAACAGGGAGGTTATTAATGATTTCAGGAACAAGCAGTGACATAGTTAGAACTGAAGCCTGATTGAAGTTGGGTGAGGAGAGAATAGGTGGTAAAAAATAGCATGGGGCCAGCAGGTGGTGTGGTAGTTAGGGGTGCTGAACTTCCACATGACCAACCACGGTTCAAGTCCTAGACCTGGCAGCTGGCTTTCTCACTTTCTCTCTCGCTTTTTTTCTCTCTCTCTGTGTCTCTCTCTAGTCGATTGAAAATAACTATAATGATAAATAAAATAAAGGAAATTTTTTAAAAATAGAGAGCATGAAATTAAGTCATTCTGGTAACAAGTTCATCAGTGAATAGGAACAAAAATTATGAAATGACTGCTAGAAGGGACTGAGGGACCAAGTTAGGTAGGTTGGTTTTGTTTTAAAATTTTCTTGCAAATATTCGCTCCACGGTTAGCATGTTCTCTTAGGACACTGACCTGAAGACCTGGGCCTTCGTATGTGTTAATAAAATAGAAAACTGTATCTGCGAGCCCTCCTGCTCTCCTTGAGAGCCGGTGACTGGAGGAATAAGAGGAGTTTCCTCAATAAGGCACACAGTCATTCAGTGACCTCTGCTCTGGCCGGCTCTTGTCAGGCTCTGGGAAGGCAGGAGTATCGTATCTCTTCCTCCTCAGGACCGCTCAGTTTGATGGGGAATACCTCGGTAGGTGCTCCGCAGTCTCTATTTGACCTGGGCCTTGAATACGGAAGGAAGAGCAGTTTAGCAGAGGAAAGTGCCTCAGTCACAGAGGCTTCACACTGAGCAGGATGAGGGCATGCCAGGGTGGTTGATAGAGCCGGACGGGGAGTGAGGTACAGGGGTGCTTTCCAGCAAGTCAGGCTTGCCTAAGGAGCAGAGCCAGCTTGTTTACTGAACTGTTACCTGGTAATCACATGGATTCTTCTAAATGCAAAGATGTGGTATAAATTTCCCCCAAATTGCTTCTCTGCAGGCTTATGCTTGTAACAGTGGCCTTCTCAAGGTATATACTGTCACCCTATATTTGCCTTCTCACCCAGAAGAAAGTAAAGTCCAAAATTTCCCTCATTGTTTCACCTCTTAGAATAAAGCATGCAGTCGGTGTAATTGTTGCACCCGGCTGTCTATTTAAGGTAACACAGGAAATTAGTAGTGCACTTTCAAGAAAAGCTGATTACCATCTGTTATTAGTAATCATCTAAAAACATCACTAAGTGTACGCATCGGCAATGGTCAGAGACACCCTAGATGAAAAAGGGGAAAACGGCTATCATTTCAAATGTATTACTCCATACTTACAGAACATACCAGCTTAAATTAAACCATCTTGGAATATACCACTCAAAGTGCAGTATTCTACCCTATACCCAAACTATTCTACTCTCTCTCTCTTTTGGTTTTTCCAGGTGTGGAATGTTGCATATTAGGTCATTCTACTTCTGAAACTCAGTTGAAACACATAACTTAGACAGTTTTGAATCTAATGCAGCCAGTTGCCTGAGAAGTGGTTCAGATCTGGGACCCTACATTCAAGGGAAGCTTCAGATAAAGGTTTTGTTTGGAGGTTCCTTCGTAGCCTGCATCCTCATCCTGGACAGGGATTCATTTCATCAGTGGGTCCTGATCAAGAAAGTAGATTTCAATACCAAAAGATAGCCAGTGGCCTTTCATTTCTTCTGCCGTTTTTTTAACCAAATGTTTCTTTCACCATGGTAGTTGAGCCATTGCCTGAATGTTAAAAGCGACACTGTTCAGAAGTCTGGTAATTAGTTTAGTAGTCTTAAGGGTTTTGTCTAGAAAAAGATGTTACTTTTTTCTTACGTGTAAAACTTAAGTTTGGTAAATCAGAGGATTTCGAGTTTTACTAACTAATAAAAGTCAGTTTAGTTTAGAACGTCATACTCAGTGGAACATGAAAGTCATAATACCATTTCCCTTATGCAAGAAGACTTCCGCTGACCTGTGTATGGAAATGAGAAGTTCCCACAGTGTCAGTACCAAGCATTCGGGACGAGTATCCATTGTAATAATCAGTAACAAGCGTCATAGCCAATTCGTCAGCAGCCTACGCAAAAGGTCTTTAAACGTTCATGGAAAATGCATATTATGAAAAAATGCCTGGATTTCACATTTTTCTTGCACCAAAATAAACTTACTTAATTTCGCTTTTTCGTGAAGAAGTTCTCTGGGATATCTCAATTTGGTACAATTTTAAATACAAGGATATGTTGGAAAATATCTTTCATAAATATGATATTTACTGCTCCTTTCCAACTTGCTCTATTTTTATTAACTTGGTTTTTTATCATACTTCTGAGCTAATATTTTTATTGGGATAAAAGCACATATATTTAGTCTTAACAATTAATATTTTATTCAATGAAATCACTTGAGAATATGAGGAAATTTAGTTCAAGATTTGTCTTTTGTGTGTACTTCTAATTTTGAACATCAGTTCAGATTTTGCCTGGTGGAGAACCAGTTTTCTCTAGTAGTCTGAGGCTGGAGATGGTTTAAATGGGGAAAGAAGCAAAAACTGGAAAGGTCTTCTGGAAAGTCCTTAGTCAATTTAGGTGATATTTTTCCAATCCCTATGATTCTTGCTCGCTAATGACTGCATTTCAGGCATTTAGTTCTATGCTAGTAGCTGTCTTAAGACAGTGCTCGTAGCACAGTGAGAACCCTGAACCACGCTGTCATGGAGAGGCCGAATACGCTGCTTCATTGTGACAGAAGTTGGAACCTGGGTATGCTTAGGAAGAACGTGACTCAGAGATTTCCGGGCCCAAGTGTGGGAGCCAGTTGGATTGCTTAGCACCAAAGACAATTATCTGACTGCTGGAGCAGAAGCTATGGATTCAGAGAGGTGAAATACTGTCAGCCTAGTCTGTGAAGAAGGAGGGGAGGACATGGATGGGAACAGCTCCACACACTACCCTGGCATGTCTTGTCTTTTTTTTTTTTTTTTTTTTTTAAGTAAACTATTTTTTTAGAACAATTTTAGATTTGTAGCAAAATTGAGCAGAAAATATAGGGAGTTCCTACATATCTCTGCTTCCCTCCCCCACATAGACAGAGACAGCCCCTTCCACTGTCAGCATCTATCACTAGAAAGCTATATTTCTTAAAATAGTCTGCATTGATACACCATCATTACCCAAAGTCTGTGGTTCACATTAGGGCTCACCGTTGGTGTACACTGGGGCTAGGTGGTCATTGTTTCACCTCTTTATTCACGATAGCGTGTGTACGTGACGGAGGGGGTGGGCTGCCTGTGCCTCAGTTTCCTGTTTCCAGTCCTCTAGCCCTCCACATCCTGAGTGTCTCAGGTCTGCTATGCCAGGGATTTGAACTGTGGTCATCATGCAGGATCCGGCCCCTCCATGTTCATTCTGTGGGTTTTGACTAGTGTTTAATGCCATCTATCTGCTCCGATAGTATCTCATAGAATAGCTAGACTCGTGAATGTTCTTTTGCATTTCTGGCCTCATGATGCTGCCTTCAAACAGGAAATATGTTCTGCCCTTGTCATCTGTAAAGATCACATCCTAAGCCTCTCATGAGTCACTAGAATTATAATACTCTAAAACTTCATTGTTCTCTTAAAAGCAGTAGAGTATTACTGAATTTTTTAAGGAAATATTTCAGATTGTTAATGAGTATTTAAATATAAGAACAAAGTAATTCATAAACCACAGTTTTCTTAGGTCTTAAGCACTAAGTGAAACTTTCTTTTGGGAACCAGTTTTCACAGAGAACACATACCACATCACATGACTCAGTGCATGCGTTAACAGAGCAGCACACCATAGGCACGTGATAGGCAGTACAGTAACCAGGTGACCACTTGCCCACAACAGTTTCTAGCCTGCGAAATTCAAATCTTTGCCTTAGCAGAAGGTCGTGGACTTTAAGGTCGTTCTTCAAGCTATTTAATGTTCCGTTACCTGTAAAGTCCAGGTTAATTGGGCTGCTGTCAATCAGCAGTTCCCATGGGTTCCTGCACAGTACTTTCTCAGAGCTGTTTCCTTCTGTGGCTCTAGCCTAAATGACTCTCACCTATTACTGTAGTAGCTTCTCCCACCTCTTCGCACTTATCAGCCCTCCCTCCACCCCTCAGCCCCCTTCTCCTGCATCATACTTAAGAACATTAAGCTTTCTTTTTTTTTTTTGGAGAGGTTTTTGGTATAGGGCATGTGGGCTTGCTAGAGAGACAGAAAGTGAGAAATCACTCCCCAGGGAGGATGGCCATTCCTCAATCCCTTCTCCATTCTTCTCTCGGAATCCTGGGCACATACGTGCCCAGCGTGAATTTAAGCCACTAGGTCTGGGACTTGAACTGCAGTCGACTACATGGGAGTTGAGCGACATAGCCATTATCCCAACTGCTGGTCCCAAGAACATTAAGCTTTCTAAAGGTTGTGGTCTCTGTTCCTTTTTAATTTTATGAAAGACTTTCTGTTTTATCCCTCACTAGTTACTATGTTTTGTTTTTGTTTTTGTTTTTGATTTTGTTTTGTTTTGGAGAGGTTTTTGCTCTAGCATGCATGCACTCACCAGAAAGACAGAGATAGAAAGCGAGAAATCACCCCCCAGGGGGGATGGCCATGCCGCAGTCCCTTCTCCTCCATTCTCCTCTAGGGATCTTGGGCACACACACACACGCCTGGCGTGAGTTTAAGCCACTAGGTCCGGGACTTGAACCGTGGTCGACCACATGGGAGTTCAGCAACATAGCCATTACGCTAACTGCTGATCCTGCTAGTCACTATGTTCTAACCAGACTGAACAATTTTGTTCCCTTAAGACACCTCACATTTTTTTGTGTTATTTCTCAATATTGCTTTGAAGAAGGTCTTTCCAAAAAGATGGGATTTTTTTTTTCCTTTCCTTGTACTTCATAATACATTACACCACTTACACCACTTGATGCATTTAGGCCTTGTATTACAGATACTTGTTCTTCCCCATACCCCTTAACTAGGCAGATCATAGGGCACGCTTCAGGGTGGACTTAGGTTCATGTTCATGACTGTGTCTAACATTTCTTCAGCACATGTGATTATGGTGGTCCCACACTCTCCTGTCCCTCTCAGTGCCTTTGCACACAGTGCATGTACATGGATCTTTTCTGTGTGTATGTGAATCATATACCACTCTGTAGATACTTTTCTATTGTCTTTTCTTTTTTACTTAATGTAATGAAAATCCTTTTATGTTCATGAAAGCATCTCTCTTTTTTTTTTTTTTTTGGAGAGGTTTTTTTGCTATAGGGTGTGTGCACTTGCCAGACAGAGACAGAAAGCAAGAAATCGCCCCCCAAGGGGGATGGCCACGCCGCCTTCCCTTCTCCTCTGTTCTCTCGGGATCTTGGGCACGCACGCACACACACCCGGTGTGAGTTTTAAGCCACTAGGTCCGAGACACGAACTGCAGTCGACTACATGGGAGTCCATTGACATAGCCATTATGCTAACTGCTGGTCCCAGCATCTCATTATTTTTAATGGCTGCATAATATTCTGTAAAGTGAATGCTACCTACTTTTTTTAACCACTGATGGGCATATTAGGAAGCTCTGAAATGTTTGCTCACATAGATCATGGTGTGATATATCTCCTGCACACTGTGCAGATATACCAGAACGATGGTGTCCCAGAAATGGAGTTACTGGGTCAGAGGGTATCTAAATTTTGAACTTCTTAGTACCAAATTGCCTTCCAAAACCACAAAATTTGTGTTTCCACCAATAGTATATAAAGTAGTCATCTCCGTTTCTGCATTTTATTATCATCCATTTTAACTTTTGCCAATCTGTTGCACAAAATAAATGCTCTCACTTTAACTTACATTTATGTAAAAGGTTAAATGCCTTTTCTTGTGTTGCCTGTTTGCATTTTTTCTTGGAAAATCGCTGAGTCATATCTCTTTGACAATTTTTCCACTACGTTGTCTTTTTTTTTTTGGTGATTTGTATCGCTTTTTTATAGATTTTGTATATTAATCCTTTTCATAGATTGCAAGTACCTGTTCCCAATTTGTCACTTGTCTTTTCCTTATGGTATCATTTGCGACTTAATTTTTAGGTTATCAGATCTTTAGTCTTTTTTTTTACCTTTTTTTTCTTTTTGGCTATAGGGTGCGTGTGCTCACCAGAAAGATAGAGAGAGAGAGACAGAAAATGAGAAATCACCCCCCAGGGGGGATGGCCACGCCTCAATCCCTTCTCCATTCTCCTCTCAGGATCTTGGGCACGCACTCACATGGGCCCGGCATGAGTTCAAGGGTCCTGGACTCGAACCGTGGTCAATTCCATGGGAGTCCAGCGACATAGCCATTACACCAACTGCTGGTCCCTTTTTAGTCTTTTTTTACTTATGACTTTTGGCAAAGAGCATATACAGTCACCAGAGAGAGACAAGGAGAGGGAGAGAAAAAGCACCCCCAATGGGGAATGGTCACACTGCAGTCCCTTCTCCATGTCCTCAACCTGTTGGCACACTGGGCACATGCACCCATTGTGTTTCTCAGGTTGCTGGGTTTTGGACTCAAACGGCATGATCAGTGATACGGGATCTGGCTATATGAACCACCAGGCTGCAGAGCCAGCCCTATGACTTTTCAATTCTGTTCTTTAATTAGAAATCTCAATCATAAGATTATAAAAAGATGTTTTCTCATTAAAATAAAACCAATTTTTTTGTGGCTGGCCCCTTTTTGGTTTGATTTCTGGAATGTCTTCTGTGTTCACCAACTTACTTATTCCTATCCCAGTACTACAGTTTTATTCTTTTGAGTTATCTGCTCTATGTGAACTTTAGAGTCAGCTTGTAGATTTCATTAACATTTTTTATGTTGATGGAGCTTTTGTTTGCATTGCATTTAATTTATTGGTTATCTGGGGAGGAGGAACATCTTTACAATGAATTTACTATTGGGACCCTGTAGTATGTGTCCTATTCAATCAGTTCTTTTTGTCTTATTACAAAGTAATAGCTGTTTCCTCTAAATCTTGTATTTTTTGGTTTGTTCCATCTAGTGTATTTTGTAGTTTTAATTACCACTGTGAGTAGGGTGCTTTTTTCCTATTATCTTCCCTGTTGCTCTTTGCTACTAGATAACAAGACTTAGAGTTTTATATGTCATTTCTGACTACCTTATTAGTCTCAATAATTTTTTAATAGTTTTTGGATTTTCTAAGTGTACAATTATCTACAAAACCAATGACTTTTTGTTATTCTTCATTTATTTATCATTTAAAATTTTTTCTTTACTGGGGACCAGCAGATGGCATAATGGTTATGTCACTGGACTCCCACATGGTCAACTGTGGTTTGAGTCCCAGACTTGGTGGCTTAAAATTCAGCCAGGCACATATGTGTGCATGCCAAAATCCCAAGAGGAGAATGGAGGAGAGGGGATTGCAGCATGGCCATCCCCCTTGAAGAATGATTTCTCTCTTTCTGTCTCTCTATCTCTCTGTCTCTCTGGAGAGGTCACATGCTCTATAGCAAAAATCTCTCTTAAAAAAATGGCTTTTTCTTTACTGAATTGTTAGAGATCTCTAGAGATAAATGCTGCTTGGTCAGGATGTATTATTCTTTTTAATACCCTTACTATTAAATTTAGTTTTATTTAGAATGCTTATTTCTACATTCATAAGCAAAATCAACTTATACTCCCCCCCCCTTTTTATTTGTGTTTCTCCTTGCTGTGTAATAGTTCATAAACTTGGGAGATAGGTTACCTTGAAGATATGATAACATTCACTTATAAAATTGAGTCTGGTTACTTTAAGAAATGGAATTTTGGGGACCAGCAGTTAGCGTAATGGCTATGTCACTGGACTCCCATGTAGTCTACTGCAGTTCAAGTCCCCAACCCGGTGGCTTAAACTCAGGCTGGGCGCATGTGCGTGCATGCCCAAGATCCCGAGAGGAGAACGGAGGAAAAGGGATTGCAGCGTGGCCATCCTCCCTGGGGGTGGTGGTATCTCGCTTTCTGTCTCTCTGTCTCTGTCTTTCTGGCGAGTGCACGCACCCTATAGCAAAAACCTCTCCAAAAAAAAAGAAATGGAATTTTGACTGCCTTTTCAGTTTTAACTATTATGTTCATGTGCTAACAATATCCTCATCACTTTTTTCTGATCCTGAGCAATTTAATAATTTCACTAAACCTGTTTTGTTACTGATAAATGGAGATAACAAAATCTAACTCCCAGTATTATCATAAAGATTAAATGAGCTGGATTATTTTAACATAGTTGTGTCTCAAACAAAGTAAAATGCTCTTTAGTTACAACCACTGTTATCATCACTATTCCCTCTGGTAGATGCTGTAGTTACCTTACTCATCCCCCACTGCTGTGTGGTGTAGTAAACTTCGCACTAGACAGAGGGCACAGAGATGAGTTCTTGGTTTGGCCCACAGTGATAGGCATCTCCTCCATCTGATACCGCCTTTGCTGTTTCCCAGCAGACCTAGTCACTGGCCAGGATGCGCCATTTCTGTTGTACACGAGAGCCCTGGGAGAGACTGTGCGCCTTGGACACCGCCGAGTAACTAACGTAGCTCGTGTATGTTAGTTACTGAAGTCTGTTAACTTAAATGAAAAAGTGACTTCACTTAAAAATCAGGATCATAACGTATAAAGCCATGGAAAGGCAATCTTTGTATGACTGGTCCCCAGTCTGTGAGGTTTTGTTTTGTTTAGGAAATACCTAGATATTTTGTCTCTTTTTGAAAGGAGCAAAAAATGTTAGGCTGAGGTAAATGTGTAAAGTAAAAAATGTAGTCTCGTTGCATTCTCATCAACAAGCACATTATGGTTTTTTTCCAGTCTTTACTACTTCAAAATCCCTCATCTGATGTTTGAAATGTATTTATGTTGAGTCATTTCTTTCTCTTTTGCTGGTGAACCAGAAGATCATGAAAGATTCTGCAGAGGCAGTAGCATTACGTTCAGTTTCTTTTTTTGTATATATCAGATAAGAGGCCTGCAAATGGAAGTAAGTCCGCCTCACATCCTCTCTGTGGTGATGGTAGCCATGTGTGCCTTTTTGTCTCTGGTGTACCATTTATTAGTTCATAATCCAGCCTCCAGAAATCCTAAGGGCTTTTCAATGAAAGGCAACTGTGATAAGAACAATGCTAGACTTTGACTACTTTTTTTCTTACGAGCATTTCTTCTTGGAGTGTTTAGATACTACCATCTTTTTTTAAAAATTATTTTATTTAACTTTATTTATTTAATTTACTTATTTTTTAATTTGACAGAGAGGGACAGAGTGAGAGAGGTAAAGTGAGAAAGCAAGCTGCCAGGTCCAGGACTCAAACCACGGTTGACCATGTGAAAGTCCAACACCCTTAACTACCATACCACCTGCCGGCCCCTAGATGCTACCATCTCGAAAGACAGTGGAAGACAGGATTTTGCCAGGACCAAATGGAAGTTAACCTACGTATTTAGAATTACGATCTCTGAAACCGTGATTAAAAAGGGAAAAGGGAAAGTCAAATTTTGAGGTTCAGCTAGCTCACCTTAAGCCCTTAAGTCGCCTTCTCTGAACCCAAGTTTCTCAGATCTGAGGAACAAAAGCAGCATAAGAAGCCAACTTTTGGTAACCCTAATAGTAATATAAGAGGGAAAAGGCAGCGGTTGTAGAGATTTGCTTATTTTCCCCTAGATGAGGGCCCCTGGCTAACCATGCTCCTTTCTCTCCACTTACTGTGTCTATTCAGCAGGTCTTCCAGCAACCAGCGAGCATCTGTGGAGCAGTCCTTCCAATAAGTTATCATAGCCTAAGAAAAAGGTCTCCTACAAAATGACCCTTTCTGAAATTTTCCATTTTTAAGTATTTGTTAAAAGAGTACTTTCATTATAGAGAGTAAAAATAGAGACAGGTCAGTGGCCTGGAGCACTGGAAATATGCCAGTTATTTTCAGTACTAGCCAGGTTTGGGTCGGTCAGTCTGTCTGTCCCTCTTTCTTTCTTTCTTTCTTTCTTTCTTTCTTTCTTTCTTTCTTTCTTTCTTGAATTATCTTATTTCACTTTATTTATTTTCATTTGACTAGAGATGGACAGAACTAGCAAAAGAGAGAGAAGGAAAGTAAGAAAATAAGCCAACAGGTCTGGGACTTGAACCATGGTCAGCCATGTGGGAGTCCAGCACCCTTAACTACCACACCACCTGCCAGCCCCAGTCCTGTTTTTTTTGTTTTGTTTTGTTTTGTTTTGTTTCGTTTCGTTTAAGCCCTTAGTATATTCTACTTTTGTCATTTAAAATACCGGGGAATGGGACCAGCAGTTGGAGTAATTGCTATGTTGCTGGACTCCCATGTAGTCAACCACAGTTTGAGTCCTAGACCTGGTGGCTTAAACTCACACCGGGCGAGTGTGTGTGCATGCCCAAGATCCCAAGAGGAGAATGGAAAAGGGATTGTGACATGGCCATCCCCTCTGGGGGGTGAGTTCTCACTTTCTGTCTCTCTGTTTCTCTTTGTCTTTCTGGTAAGAGCACGCACCTGATAGCAAAAAGCAACCCCCCAAAAAAACAAAAACTAAGAAAGTTGTTTTATGATATTATGATGCTATTTGTTATATTTTTATATACATTATTGTATATTATATAGTTTGATATAAACCATTACATGTAATCATTATATGTATTTTATACATATGTGAAAGTGCATATTATATACTCAAATAATATATTTTTTATTCGTGTGTATTATATATACACTAATAATAGTGCATATTATTTTTTCATTTAAGTACCAGTGGCTTCTTTTTTACAGAACAATAATGAAATTTCACAGTATGAAAATGGAAGAAATCAATAAAATTATTCGTGATCTTTGGCGAAGTACCTATCGTGGACAAGGTAATTAAGACCTCACAGTTTTCTTCCTAAAGTCCAGTCCACACCTCTTCCCCATCTGAGCTCCCATTGTACTAGTATATTGAACCCCTTTCAGAGCTTCTCTTTGAGCTTTTCTAAGAATTCTTATCTAGACAAGAAGAAAATGCAAAGTTGTCTCTTCCAAAGCCTGACAAGACTTACATATTTGGCTGCAGTAGACAGTATTTAGCTGATGACATAATAGGTTCTGTTGCAGTATAGATAGGGATAAGCCAAAAAGTGATAAGAAGAAAACCATAAGAAGGAAACTCTTAATAGAGGAACTAAGAAAGACAGAGCTAAGGGCAAGAGTTGAGGCATCTAGGTTGCTTCTGGCTAAGTCTTACCATCAAGCTCTTGGATCCTCCCAGCCAGAGAAACAGGTTCCAAACCAGTCAGTGTCCCCCTCACCTCATCCCTGTGACTCTCAGCCTCACCTCTTGCTTCTAAGCTTCCTCCATAATGTTTATAAATAACAAAAGACTGCAGAGTGCGGGTTCTTCTGAATTACTCTTGTTTCTATCAGATATTGAATATATAGAAATTCGGTCTGATGCCGATGAAAATGTGTCAGCCTCTGATAAAAGGCGGAATTATAACTACCGGGTGGTGATGCTGAAGGGAGACACGGCCTTGGATATGCGAGGACGATGCAGTGCTGGACAAAAGGCAGGTATCTCGAGTCTAGGGGCCAGCTTACACAAATGCTTAGAGACAAACAAAACCCAAAGTTTCTCTTAAAGGTAAGACACTCCTTATAGAATTCTCCACATGTAAAGTAAAGCAAGCTCCTCTGCCATTAGGACACAATTCTAATGCTAACCAGCATTTCCTGCAACATTGTGTAAAGTGAACTTTTTAAAAGATTTTTGCCATAGGGCATGTGCGCTTGCCAGAGAGAGTGAGAAGGAAAGTGAGAAATCACCCTGTAGGAGGGATGGCCACACCACAATCCCTCCTCCTGGGATTTTGGACAGGCACACATGCGTGCCTGGTGTGATATTCAAGCTGTAGGTCCAGGATTTGAACCTCGATTAGCCATATGAGAGTCCAGTGCCTTAATCACCACCCATCTGCTGGCTGTAAAGTAACTTTTTTTTAGAACATTCTTTTTTTTTTTTGGAGAGGTTTTTGCTATAGGGCACGTGCGCTCGCCAGAAAGACAGACAGAGACAAAGAGATAGAAAGTGAGAAATCACCCCCTGGGGAGATGGCCACGCCACAGTCCCTTCTCCTCCATTCTCCTCTCGGGATCTTGGGCACGCATGCACACTCACCTGGTGTGAGATTAAGCCACCAGGTCCAGGACTCGAACCGTGGTTGCCTACATGGGAGTTCAGTGACATAACCATTATGCTAACTGCTGGTCCTCGTAAAGTAAATTTTTAAAGAGAAGGCCCTGAAGCATTCTCACAGGATTGGCCAAATGTAGAAGAGGAGCTGATGACCCCTTTCATGTTTTGCAGCACTCTTTACCAAAGTAAGCTCACTGTGTGGTCAGTCGTAAGGTTCATCATGCATTCTCAGGACCAGTAGGTGGCGTGGTGGTTAAGGTGCTGGACTTCCACATGGCCAATTGCGGTTTGAGTCCTGGACCTAGTGGCTTGAAAGTCACACCAGGCACATATGCACGCACGCCCAAAATCCTCAGAAGAGAGTGGAGAAGGAATTGCAGCATGGCTATCCCCCTCTTGGGAGGTGGGGGTGGTGATTTCTCACTTTCCCTCTCACTGTTTCTCTCTCTCTGGCAAGTGCACACATTCTATGGCCGAAACCTTTTAAAAATATGCATTTTTCATTTGAGAAGTCAAATGGAGGCTAAGGGGTACCAGAAATAATGCATTGTCTTCAAAAACTTCATAGGAAATGTATATTATGAAAAACCCATGCATGGATTTCCTTTTATGGGGGGGGGGACCAAAATAAACTCATACTTTAATTCTACTTTACTATGAACATTTTAAAGTCCTCATATAAACAAGCTATATCCTAGATTGACCCATATGAGTCATTCTAATATTCAAGGGGTCTTCAAAAAGTTCATGGAAAATGTGTACCATAGAAAACTGTGCATGGAGTACAGGGTGGTTTTGCACCAAAATGAACTCATACTTTAATTCTGTTTTCCATAAATCTTTTTAGTCCCCTCAGATATGAGCGTTTCATTAACAAATATCCACTTCATAGGACTGAGTTCTCACCACTACCCAGCCTAGGCTTTGGGCTGCAGACCATTATCAGCCAGAGTCAGTGTCAGCAGCCTTCATACCTACAGATACATCTGACCCCAACACCGTATACACACAGACTCAGATGCTGGGTCCAACCAGCTAGCTCCATGTGAGTTTCTGGGAGCACAGTTGGATACAGAGCATGGAACAAAATCAGCAAAGGAATGATGTTGAGTCAGGAAAATGGGACCTGTATCCCTGGAGGGTAAGGCCAGGTCTTTTCTTTGTGCACAGGTTTGTGCCAAAGACACCGCAAACTCGGGAGCGTTCACCTTTCAGAGCATAAACAGAAGATTACACTTGATAATACCTTTGGATCCCTGATTTTCTTAGTTTTAGAATCCTAGAAATAGGTGCCCACATTGGCTGAGTTGTTGTCATAGCTTTTAGTTTTTGCTTAAAGAACACACACGCATGTATGTATTAGGTTGTCAGCCCAGGCAGCTGATACCAATTTAAGGCATTTGCAGATTACTATCTAAAACATAGTCTGCAAAAATGGCAAATTTGTGATCTGTAATCAGTATCCCTACTTGCTTTAGTGATTTTTAGTGGTAATTATAAATGAGAAAATAATAGTCTGAAACATGGTCTCCTTGGATTAAAATTACTTTCAAAAATGCTCTCCAAGTAAAGATTTCATGTAGCTACTCTAAGTTAAGAGAATTGGATAGCAGTATTTGCGTCCCCAGTGTGGGGAGAGAGGACAGGCATGTAAAAGGTCAGGTGAGGTGGGTCTCCTCCCTGCCTAGCACTGGCTTTTGCTGAGCCTCGATGCCAGCCAGTGGTCCTTCGTGTGAGTAGGTGGTGGCAGAGTTGGCAGCAGTAGGATTCAAAGGCAGGAAGGAAATGCCTGTGCCCCAGAAGGCCAAACTATGGCCCTGGCTCCCATAACCTGCACATCAAAGAGAAGTTGTAAACTTAAGTCACCAACTCATACCTGGTTCTCTCATACATTTAGGGAAAGGGGATTTACAGCTCACAGAAAAGTAGTATATGCTTCCCAGAATGGTCTTATACTCTTAATTCTATGTTCCTTGTAACCTCAGGTGCCTTCAGCTGGGTCTGAAGGTTTTAGTGTTAGGTTTCTATTAACTATGAAAGTGACTAAGAGTTCCAATTACTTGGATTTCTTGCAGTTTAGCTTAAATAAAACCACACTTCTGTACTCCTGATACTTTGACCCATAATATTTTTTTCCTCCTCATTCTTTCAAAATGGCACAAACAGACGTTTAGGTGTGGATGAGAACACAGTATCTGTGCCTCTTTTTGGACCAGAGAACTTGGGAGATTTGGAAAACGACTCTTAAGAAAAGGTTTCTTGGGAACCAGCAGTTAGCGTCATGGCTATGTCACTGAACTCCCACGTAGTCGACTGCGGTTCGCATCCTGGACCCGGTGGCTTAAAACACGCTGGGCGCGTGTGCGTGCGTGCCCAAGATCCCGAGAGGAGAATGGAGAAGGGATTGCGGCGTGACCATCCCCCCTGGGGGGTGATTTCTCGCTTTCTGTCTCTATGTCTCTCTCTGTCTGTCTGGCGAGCACACGCACCCTATAGCGGAAAAAAAAAAAAAACTCTCCAGGTCAAGAAGGTTGCTAATCTTATATCATTGTTGTAATTACTATTTACAAACTAATGGCGGTCCATCTCTGTTTTAAGCCTGTGATTTCATATGCTACAGCTGATGTGATGTTTTGTGTTTCCGGAATAGCACTGCTTTTAGCATTTTGTTTCACTGAAAAGGATGGGCTGAGATAATGCAGCTGATGGCTCACCTTCTGGAGGGTTGTAAGAGTGGTTGCAGTGCTGGGTAATGTCGGTGGTTCTGTGGCACTTCCCCCCTTTCCTTTCTAAAGAGATCCTGCCAGGTCTGTTTGTCTGCATGTGGCAGGATGAGAAAAAGGTTGTGCCGTGCACTCACAGAGGGGCTTCTTTTCCAGGTGTTAGCCTCCCTCATCATTCGCCTGGCCTTGGCTGAAACATTTTGCCTGAACTGTGGCATCCTTGCCTTGGATGAGCCAACGACAAATCTTGATCGAGAAAACATTGAATCTCTTGCGCATGCTCTGGTTGAGTAAGTACCTCACACAGATGTGGGGGAGCGTTACGATCACTTTCAAGTGAATCAAGGCAGTCCCTGTGATGAAAACCCTTCCTGGATATGTCCTTGGGGATGTTGGTTGGTGCCAAGCCCTAGGCTTTCCCTTTGGATAGTAAATCTTCAGATCCTTTAAAAAGGAACTCGATGATGAACAGCAGCCCCAGACACACCCTGCATCTTTCCAAGTGTATTCACAGGAAAAGTGGGAGTTGGGGGGCTTTGTGGCATGATCTGGTTCTCCTGTAAGCCCACCAGAGAAACCTATATGTCACGGACTGGAATTAGCATCCCTGCTATGAGAGCTGTAGTAGTGGAGTGGGCTTAGGACTGTCCCTCAGCTTTTCATGTGTGTCATGTCATGACAGAGCTCTTACTCCAAAAGCATATTAATGGCTAGGTAGAATCCAAAGAGGGTAAAATTACACACGCCTTGCACTGCATTGACCTGGTGGATACCGACTCCAAGATTGGCAGCCCTAGTTTAAGGACTATGCTGGCGGAGTAAAGGCAGTTTCTCTGAAATTGAAGGTGTGTGGGACTCCAGATAGATTCCTTCTTTCTTTTAATTTTTTTTTTAGTTGCCAGAGGGTGGTGTGGTCACCAGAGAAAAACAGGAGGGAGAAAACATCCCCCAGTGGGGCATAGTCATGTCACAATCCATTCTCTACTTCTCCCTTCTGTTGGGATTTTGGGCACTCATGTACACTCACATGTACCCACCGTGTTTTTCAAGCCAGCAGTACCAGAATACAAATGAAAGCTGGCCATGTAAAATCCAGCTTCCTTAACCACTAGGCTATAGAGTGGGCCACAGGTAAACTCTTTTTTGATTGAAATAATACTTGTCTCTGCTAGCACAGGATGGGCCAGAAGGAGATCTGAGCCAGTACAGGGCCATCTTTCTTTAGCCAGTTCTCAGTAGTCCCATGTGAATAGCCGGTAAACCCAAACCTGCTCAAACCTTCAAAACCTGCTTTGAAAACCTCAAGTGCATCTGGCTCCAAACAAAGGATAAATAAATAGCTAAAAGAAAAAGTATTTCAGGTCTCAGTCTCATAGCTGGTTATCTCAGCACGTATTCAATGAACAAGAATGTTCCCAATACACCCACTCAGATACCCTGTGTGTCATAGTAATGATGCATCTAGTGACTGGTGGTAGCAGAATTCTAAGTAGACCGAGCTCTTAAGAAGGCAGTGTTATTCCCCTTACCTGTAGTGTGTCTGGATTACTTTTTAAATTAAAAAAAAAACAAACCTAGAAACAGGTCAGAAAAATCCCAGGCGAAAGATTAAGTCAGACTGAGCAGTTTAGGTATTAAGGAAAACCCAGCAAAACCTGCTTAGAAGAATTTTGTGAGCAGGAAGAAACTTAAGAATCCAGCCACACATCCCCGCTGTCAGGAGAAGAGGTAGGAATCCTCCCTGGCAGGGCCCCTCCCCCACCTCCTGACACGGCACAGGAAAAGCTCAGTTACACACAAAAAGTTCATGTGTCTGACAAGTTTCAAAGAAGCTTCTTCAAATAAAAGTAATAAAATCTTCTAAATATATTGTTTCAGGATAATAAAAAGTCGCTCACAGCAGCGTAACTTCCAACTTCTGGTAATCACTCATGATGAAGATTTTGTGGAGCTTTTAGGACGTTCTGAATATGTGGAGAAGTTCTACAGGATTAAGAAGAACATTGATCAGTGCTCAGAGATTGTGAAATGTAGTATTAACTCCTTGGGATTTCATTAAACGTATTCAAGATATAACTGTCACAGGAACATAGATTCTTAGGCAGCCACTTATTTCTGGCATCAACCGAGTCAACAAGAAAATATATTCTCTGAGAGGAACTTGGTGTCTCGAATTATGAATGTGTGAAAGTTTTTAAATCATGAGGGTTTTTTTCATGTCAACTGTGGACCGATGTCATTTTTGATCCAAACTCAGGCAGTCTCTAACGCCTGCAAGACTCATCAGCAACACAGCTAGACTCAGTCTCTCTGCTTTCCTCCCCAGTACAAACGGACAGTTTCTTCTCAAAGTACCGTTCAGATGGAGGTTTTTACCGCCCTGATAATTTATGGTTTGGGGATTAAATGTTATTTCTGAATTTATCCCCTTGCATGTGGTTAATGAGTTATCAGGAGTATTAATATCTGAAATAACTAGAAATTATGAGCTTTTAATATTTCCCCTGCTCTTAAATAAATCCATGCAAGTGACCTCTCTTTTTCGGGCCTTCCTTGGCTTCCACAACTAAAATTTGAAGTAGTTGAGTGGGATCTCAAGGTTTGACAGGAGCCTTAAATAGTTATCTCATTCAAAACCCACTCCCTTCCCACCTGCACCTCACGCCTGCCAGGTAGTCCACACTCAGCTCTCTAGAGAGGAGATTCCCCACTACACATCCACCTATGGAGAGCTCTGACGAGGAGCAAGGCCTCCTTTCACTGGAGGCCTGATCTTAACATGAAAAAGTTTGGAACACTCCTCTCTCTAACCTGTGGATCATCACCTCACTTTCGATTCTGATTGTTCTCCAAGTGGGTCTTCCAGTGTGGAAGGCCAGTAGAGGTTACTCACAGAGTCAAGACCAGCTCCCAATGGAGTTCAGCTAGATCTAGAAGAGTAGGCCTCGTGTTTTCATTCCAGATGCTACTGTGGTTTGAATGTATACCCCTCCCGCCCCCATTCATGTGAACCATGTAAAATTTGGTGAGCCATCACAACAGTGTTGAGGAATTGGAGACTGAATCCAGTTATGGTGTTGAAAGTTGGAGCCTTTGGGATGATTGAATCCAGTTACAGTGTTGAAAGTTGGAGCCTTTGGGATGATTAGGCATCAGGTAAAGGCCTCCATGACTGATTCCTGATGGGTTCATAAGGGGAGAGAGTGAGGCAGACAGGGACACGCTCTGCTCTGTAAGAGCTCCCTCTCAGCTCATCTTGCCACGTGACCCACAGCACGAACATCCTCACCCTGGCTCCCGGACCTTGGGCCTCTAACTGTGATTCAAATAAACCTCTGTTAAGTCATTTAGATTCAGGTATCTCAAGTGTGAGCAACAGAGTGGACTAGAACAGACGCCGTTTCTGATAAAAGCCCAATCACACTTTTTCCTGGAATTGCCAGCTGACATCTTGAAGTCTTCTACAAGCAGTTCACAGTGGATGCAACCAAGTCACACACTTTTGAATCACACTTTGTGGAGTTCCATTGTTCAGAGTCGGTCAGGGCCATATACTGGGTCTTGATTCAGTTCTATGGCAGTTTCGTGCCAAGTGCAAATCTAATGAGTAATTGTTAAGACCGCCTTCTCAATCAGCGTCCAGAAGAGAACTAAACCCTAAGGTTCTAGGGTATCTGTATTAGGCAGTGTAGTTGCCCCCAAAGATACCCAAGTCCTAATTCCTAGGACCTGTGAATGTCACCTTATAGAACGAAGGCAATTTAGCAGATGTTAAATGTAATCATAAGGATCCTAGTAAGAGAAGTCGGTAGACTCTAGGAGAGGAGAAAGCTATGTGTTGGTGGGTGCAGATTGAACTGATGCACTTTGAAGGTGAAGAGGCCATAAACCAAAGAATACAAAGAAGCTAAAAAAAAAATCATAAAAAGGCAAACACATTCTCCACTCAGAACCTCCAATAGGAATGCCCCCCACTGGCTGATTTGTATTTTTGCCAGAATGGTAAGAGAATAAATGTGTTGTGTTTTAAACTGCTGGGTTTGCGGTAATTTATTATAGTAGCAATAGAAAAGGCATACAGCATCCTTTGTATCTAATTAATTTCTAAAATGTTGCTAGCTACGTACTATCCCTGAGGGAATTAAGAAGCAAGTTACTTAAATCCTTTTCTGTGGAATGTGGTTCATATGAAGAAACCTAGTTGACAAAGGTTGGTTCAGACCCTCACCCAAGCCCTGATTGAAATGGATATTCCAGTGTGTGTTATTGATAGTTACTGATTTGCCATATGTACCAACAGAGTTGTCTTCACAGTTTTAAAGAAAAAAGTTACATGCTGTGGTTTGGATAATGGTTTTTCACCCTCGAAGTTTCATGTTCTAGAATCTTGGTCCCCAGGTAATGGATTTGGGAGGTAGTGAGACCCTTAGGAGGTAAGGACTAGTGGAAGGGCAACATTCAGTTGGCTGAGGACATTGGAGTAACAAAACGGGAAATGGGAATTCTCTTTCCTCTTTGCCTGTGCTGCCTTCCTCTCCTTCTGCCTTCCTCTCCTCATGATCTTAGACGTTACAGGCGCCAGAATTAAGTCAAATTAACTTTATAAATAATCACCCAGTCTCAGGTATTTCTCTTAGCACAATAGCTGACTAACACACCTTGTGACAGATGATGGCAGCAGCTGGAAGTTGGCAGAAGCACGAGCGTAGTAGGGGATAGGCAGGGCTCCTGCAGCTCCTGTAACAGCCACCTGTATACTGATGACTTGGAGGCTCGTCTCCAGTCTCTTCTAAACTTCCTGCTTACAGATTTGGCCACCTGTGGACAACTGGACATCTCTCTGCACTTGTATATCTAATAGAAATACAAAATTTAAAATGACTAAAACCAATCTCTCCCCTAGACCCTGCACCTCCCATACATTTTCAACTAATGGCAACTGCATTCTTCAATTGCTCAGGCAAAAATCTTAATTCATCTTAAATCTTAATTCTCAACAGCCCTCATCCAATCCATCACTTAAAACAATGGGATTAACTTTCTAAATAACATCCAGAATCTGTGCCTAACCATCAAAACCACCACTTCTCTGACCCAAGCCACTACTGTCTCTAACGCAAGTAATCTGAGGAATCACCTAACTGCTCTCACTGATTTAGTCTGCTCTTCACAGTTCTCAGCACAGCAACCCGTGATCTTTTTTTTTTCTCTTTCTTTTTTTTTTAAATTTATTTATTTATTAATTCACTTTATACCATCACAACACACAAATGAATTTTCCATCCAAAATACACTGTGCATTGTCTCAATCATGTACATCCACATATATGTTCTCAGCAAATAATTTTCCAATTCTTACGTCCTGCATACCTTGCCCTTTGTCTTGCCATCCCTGATTCCCCATCCCCCACCCTCTGCTATGTCCCACGTTCCCCCCCCCTTTTTCCCTGGCATCCATGGTTGTCCTCCATAC
>NW_006204205.1:3841535-3853025 GCF_000334495.1 Tupaia belangeri chinensis | reverse complement strand
GGGCATGAGCCCCGGGCCGCGCCCCCCCCTAGGGGGGGCCTGCCGTTCGGCGGCACAGCAGCCTGTGATCTTTTAAAAAATGCAAATAAAGTAAATGTGTTCTCACTGGGGTGTTGGATACCAACTCTGGAAGTCTGTATATACAAATCAAATACACTTATTGTAGATAATAAGAACTGAATGTCTTGCTGTTGGAACAGATGTTCGCATATCAAGAACAAAGAAAGGCAGTAAGAACCTTGTGGTGGTAATCAAAGTATCAGTATAAATTTATAATTTTAATCTATAAATTTCTGCTTTCATATGGGTGGAGTAAAGACCAAATATCTGCTGCTTTACAACATCAATTAGAACCATTAAAATCAACCACTAGCAAAAAGTTGTAAACTTTTTTAGAACTTCAGAAATTAAAGGCTAGCAATAAGCTGAGGAGTATTAATTCAGAATGGATTTGGAGCCCCCCTGCTTAAGTCACCTTCACCATAGGACTGCCAGAATTTGCCCTGTATGGTAACTCACTGCATAGCTCCATTGTCAGGACCTATCTTTATTTGACCTGACTCAGAGCTCACTCTACAAATGGCCGTACCTGCAAGACAGTTGTAATTGGTTAACATTGTGGCTGCCTAAAGCAGCATTCCAGTTGGGGCTAACAAGAGACTGACTGAAAAGATTAAAAGGAAAAATTGTTGAAGAAGATACCCATAGGTGTTTTGACAAGCTTGAGAATATTCCATAAATCTAGAAAATCATGTGATATTCAAGGTTATATCAATGATCAGGAAAGGCCTAAGGGGAGGCCCTAATCTTTCACTGCCATTGATCTTGACACTGTGCATGCAGGAAGTCAAGGTTAAGATACAGACAGCCTGCTGAAATATTAAAGACATGACCAAGCAAGCACATGCTTGCACATGTGTGTGCACACTCAACAAAAGCTAGAAAATGTACTGGTTTAAGACATTAAAGAGGGCCAGGTGTGTTGGTGCACTGGTTACACAATGCTCCATGATATTGAGACCATATGAAAAAGTCCCATTATTGCCTCCAAAGGTCTCTAATGCATGCCAGGAATGCACATGCACAAACGTGTGCTCCTGTGAAATAAAGAACACCTGTAAAGGTAAATGTATATGTAATATAAAAGTGGAAGTGTATTTTGGTTTGTAACTCTTCTTCTATGTGACTTAAAAGACAAGTCATTAAGAAATACATTTTTGAGAGATTTTTGCTATAGGGTGCATGCACTCACCAGAGAGACAGAGAAATAGGTAGCAAGAAATCACCACAGGGGGGATGACCACACCTCAAACCCTTTTCCTCCGTTCTCCTCTCAGGATTTTGGGCATGCACACAAACGTGCCTGGTGTGAGTTTCAAGTCGTTGGGTCCAGCACTCAAACCATGGTTGGCTATGTGGGAGTCCAGTGCCTTAAACCACTATACCACCCGCTGGCCCCGATTAAAAAAATCATCTTAACACTATGTTGATGGGCTCATAATATATTAAGATGTGAGACCAGCAGTTAGCGTAATGGCTATGTCCCTGGACTCCCACGTAGTAGACCACGGTTCGAGCCCCAGACCCGGTGGCTTAAACTCACGCCAGGCGTGTGTGTATGCGTGCCCAAGATCCCGAGAGGAGAATGGAGGAGAAGGGATTGCGGCGTGGCCGTCCCCCCCATATATATATATATATATATAAAGATGTAATTTATATGGCAGTAATACTTTTGCTAAGGAAAGAGAACAGACATATGAAATCTTTTGAAATAGAAATTAAGTTTATATCCAAGTTAAATGTTAATTTGGGGTCAGCAGGTGACATGGTGATTAAGGCACAGGGTTCCCACATGGCTGACCATGGTTTTGAGTCCTTGACCTGGTGGCTTGAAAGAAACACTGGGAGTATGTGTATGCATTCCCAAAATCTCAAGAGGAGAGTGGAGGAGGGAGGGGGGTACTGTGGCATGGCCATCCCCCTAAGGGTGATTTCTCACTTTCCCTTTCACTGTCTCTCTGTCTTTTTCTGATGAGTACACACGCCCCATGGCAGAAACCCTTTTTAAAAAGTGTTAATTTGTGGGACCAGCAGTTAGCGTAATGGCTATGTTGCTGGACTCCCACATAGTCTACCACGGTTCACGTCCCGGACCCGGTGGCTTAAAACTCACGCTGGGCGCATGTGCATGCGGGCCCAAGCTCCTGAGAGGAAAATGGAGGAGAAGGGATTGCGGCGTGGCCATCCCCCCTGGGGGGTGATTTCTCGCTTTCTCTCTCTCTGTCTCTGTCTCTCTCTCTGTGTCTGGTGAGCGCACATGCCCTATAGTGAAAACCTCTCCAAAAAAAAAAAATGTGTTAATTCGTAATCTCTAAAACAACTATTTTTTTTTTAATTTAAACCTATAGTAAAAGAAACAGGGAAGTAAAAATGGTGTACTAGAAAATATATTATACAAAAGAAGGCAGTAATAGAAGACTGAGAGGAAAAAAGCATAAGACAATACACAACAAAAATTCTGTATTATTAGCAATTACACTAAATATAAATGACCTAAACATTAATCAAAAAGCAGAGGTTGGGGACCAGCAGGTGATGTAGTGATTAAGACTCTGGACTCCCACACAGTTAACCATGGTTTGAGTCCCAGATCCACTGCTTGAAATTCATGCTGGGCAGATGTGCAGGTGTACTCCAAATCCTGAGAGGAGACTAGAGGAGAAGGGATTGCAGTATGGCCATACATATGGGGGGGGGGGGGTGGTGTCATTTCTTTCTGTCTCTCCAGTGAGCACATATGCCCTATAGAAAAAAAATTGTCTAAAAAAAAAAGAGATTGGAAAATTGGATTTAAAAAAATAAATCCTATTTATGCTGTCTACAAGAGAGACCCTTTCAGTTCCAAGACACAGATACAGGTGTTTATTGATATACGACAGGGTTACATTTAGATAAAGTTATTGTAAGTCAGGATTTATACCAAATCTATCAAACATCATAGCTTAGCCTAGACTACCTTAAATGTGCTCAAAACACATTAGCCTCTATTCAGACAGAATAATCTAATGTGATGCCTGTATTATATTAGGTCATCAGAAAAGTTACAACTTTTCTGTTTTTCATGCAAAAATGCATCATGACTTTCCAGACAACCCAATTATAAAATATTAACCACCACATGTAATTTATTGAATTACATGAGAATTGTACTTAAAGCAAAAACAGAATAGATATATGGATATTTGAAGTATGATTTCTTTTGAATGCATTTTACTTTCATACCATTATAAAGCAAAAAATTCATAAGACAAACCATCAGAAGTTGGGGATCATCTGTAGGTTCAAAATAAAAGAACGGAAAAAGAAACAGTACCCATAAGAGACATGGAGTAATTGTACTCACTCAAAATAAATTTAAGACAAAAAAATTGTTCTATCAGATAAAAAGGGCATTCTGTTTTTTTAATTATTTTATTGTATCATCTTTATTATTATTTAATTTTCTGTAGGGCACTTGTGCTCACGAGAGAGAAGCAAAGGGAAGAAGCAAGCCTCCAGGGCCAGGATTCAAACTGTGGTCAGCCACCTGGGAATCCAACACCCCAATCACCATGCCATCTGTTGGCCCCAGAAAGGGGGCCATCTTTATAAAGATGAAAAGGTGAACCTGTCACAAAGACACAGCAATTATAAACATATGTGCATCTAATAACAGATATATAAATGGAAATATATCAAACAAAATTGAGAGAATTGATGGGAGAAATAGACAATTTGGCAGTAGTTGATTGAGTCTTCAAAACACCTCGTTCAATAATGGATAGAAATAATGGAATGAAAGCAGGGACATTACTATCAACCTTAAAAAAGTTTTAAAAAGTAAAGAGAGATTATAAGGCCTATGACTATTTGTGTGCTAACAAATGAGATAATATAGATAAAATTCACAAAATGGTAGAAAGACGCAAGCTGCCTAAACTGGCTCAAGAAGTAGAAAATCTGAATAGACTTATAACAAGTAAAGGTATTAAAATTAGTAATTAAAGGACCAGCAGTTAGCGTAAAGGCTATGTCGCTGGACTCCCATGTAGTTGACCATGGTTCAAGTCCTAGACCCAGTGGCTTAAACTCATGCCAGGCACGTGTGCGTGCGTGCCCAAGATCCCGAGAGGAGAATGGAGGAGAAGGGATTACGGCATGGCCATCCCCCCTGGGGGGTGATTTCTTGCTTTCTATCTCTCTGTCTCTGTCTCTGTTGAGTGCATGCACCCTATAGCACACGCACACACAAAAAAATTAGTAATTAAAAAACAAAAACTTTCTACAAAGGAAAGCCCAGGTCCCAGTGGCTTTGCTGGTGATGTCAAATATTTAAAGGATATTAATCTGGCCTAGCCATGATGGTGCTAGCGGCCACATGAAAGATCAGGTTGAGTCCAGGGTTGGCTTGTACATGCCAGACATGTGCACACACTTGCTTAGGCTAATGGCTGGCTGAGAAGGACTCGGGTAGGGGTGATCATAGCAAGAGACCCTGCTGAGAGGCTTTTTCTTTCTGTCTTATCTCATGAAAGAAATAGGTGAATAAATGGTTTTTTGCAAAAAGCATAGCTAGACCCAGCCCTGTGGTCTGGTGGTTACAAGAGAGAGCTGTATCCCACATGGCTAACTGCACAGTTCCAGTCAAGCCATTGACTCGAAATACATGTGGGGCACGAGTACGCATGCCCAAAACCCTACATGATGGAGAAGTGGAGGAGAAGGGATTGCACCTCATCGTAGGTGTTTTTCCCCTCTCCCTATCTCTGTCTCTGGTGAGCGCATGTGTACTCTGGCAAAAAATAACAATATTTTTCAATTTCTTCCAGAAAATAGGAAATTACTCAACTCATTCTGTGAGGTCAGTATTACACTGGTAATAAAACTAGACAAAGATCACAGGAAGGGAAACTACAAAACAATACTCATTATAAAAATGGATGGTAAAATATTCAACAAAATACTAACAAACCAAATGCAGCAAAGTATTCTATACCAAAAACACAGGCAACAAAATAAAACATAAAATTTTAAAGCTCCTGTGCACCAAAGGACACAGACTACAAGGCAATCTGCAGAGAAGGGAGGGAAATATTTCAGATCATATATCTGATGATAGGTCAATTTCCAGAATATATAAGTAACCATTATGATGAAATGATTTTTTAAGAACAGCCTAGTTTTTAAATAGACAAAGAGGCTAGACATCACGGAAGTGGTGAAACGTGATGTTCCATGAGACTGACCCGCACGGGAAGGTCACCAGTTCATGTCTGGGGACCGCCCTCACTGGGCCAGGCACACGTTTCCCTGAGGGGGCTGTCGGAGGGTGAAGTGGATGCAGCATGAAGACAGCCCCATCGGGAGGGCTGTCTCCCTGACAGTCTCCGTAGTTCATGGAAGAAAGACATTTCTTTTTTAATTTTGCCAGAGTGCATGTGCACTCCCCAGAGAGAGAGAGAGAGCGAGTGGGAGCTATGTATAGACATACCTTACTTTATTGTGTTTCATAAATATTGTGTTTTTTACAAGTCGAAGGTCTGTGGCAACCTTGCATTAAGCAAGTTATTGGTGCCATTTTCCAAGCAGCATGTGCTCACTTCATGTCTCTGTGTCATGAATAATCTTGGAATATTCAACTTTTTCTATTATTATTCTATCTGTATGGTGACCTGTGGTCAGTGATCTTTGATGTTATTTTTATATTTGCTCTGGGACAATATGAATTCCACTCATACAAATGTGTATGTTCTGACTGTCCCACTAATCAGCCATTCCATTTCTCTCCCTCTTCTCAGGCCTCTCTGTTCCCTGAGACACAACCACATCCAAATAGGTTTGTTAACCCCACAGTGGCCTCATAGTGTTCAAGTGAAAAGTAGAAGTGCATGTCTATCACTTTAAATCAAAAACTGAAATGATTAAGTTTAGTGAAGAAGGCATATCAAAAGTCAAGATAGGCCAAAAACTGCTAAGTCCAGTGCTCCAAACAGCCACATTAGGAATACAAAGGAAACGTTCTTGAAGGAAATTAAAAATGTGATTCCAGGGAACACATGACTGATAAGAAAGTGAGACAGCAGGCTGTCAGGTGGCATGGTTAGAGATCCTAGATTCCCACATGGCCAACCGTGGCACAAATCCTGGACCTGGTGGCTTGCTTTCTCACTTCCCCTTTCTCTCTGTCTCTGTCAGGTCAAATTTTAAAATTATAAGATATGAAATTAAAAACTATTTTTTAAAAAGAGAAAGAAGAAAGGAAAAAGGAAAGAAGGAAAAGGGAAGGAAAAGAAAGGGAAGGAAAGGGAAAAAGGAAGGAAGGAAGGAAGGAAGGAAGGAAAGAGAGAAAGAGCCAGCAGATAGCATAATGGCTATGTCACTGGGCTCCTACATAGTTGACTATGATTCACGTCCAGACCCGGTGGCTTGAACTCATGCTGGGCGCGTGTGTGTGTGCCTAAGATCCCGAGAGGAGAATGGAGGAGAAGGGATTGCAGGGTAGCCATCCCCCCTGGGGGGTGATTTCTCGCTGTTTCTCTGTCTCTGTCTTTCTGGTGAGTGCACGTACCCTATAGCAAAAACCTCTCCAAAAAGAGAGAAAGAAAAAGAGAGAGAGAGGAAGGAAGGAAGGAGAGAAAGAAAGAAAGAGAAAAAGGAAGGAAGGAAGGAAAGGGAAGGAAGGAAGAAAGAAAAAAAAGAAAGAAGGAAAAGAAAGAGAAAGGCAGCGTTACTGTGACATGGATAAAGTTTTAGTGATCTGGATGAAAGGTCGATCCAACAACAACCTTCCCTTAAGCCAGAGCCTAATCCAGAGCAAGACCTTAACGTCTTCCATTCTAGGAGGGGTGAGAGGTGAGCAAGTGGCAAGGATAAAAGTTTGAAGCCAGCAGAGGTTAGATCACGAGGTTTAAGGGGAGATGCCAGTGAAGCAGCAAGTGCTGCTGTAGAAGAGCCAGTTACCCAGAAGGCCGAGCGCCGACGAAGGCGGCTCCGGCCACACATTGCTCGGTGTGGGTGAGACAGCCTTCTGCTGGAAGTCGAAGTCAGTGCTCATTTATCATTCCAGAAACCCTCGGCCCATAAGAGTGGTGCTAAAGCTACGCTGCCTGTGCCCTGTAAATAGAACAGCAGAGCCTGCAAGACACCACATCCATTTTTGTGGTGGTTTTTATTGTCAGTATGTGTGTGCTTGCCAGAGGGAGACAGAAGGGAAGGAGAAAGCACTCCCCTGGGGAATGATCATACAGCAATCCCCTCTCTATTTTGCCTTCTGTTGAGATTTTAGGCACACACACACACATGTACATGTGTGTGTTTCAAGCTTCTGGGGCTGGGATTTGAACTGCAGTCAGCCATGTATCATCCAGCTTCCTTAACTACTAAGCCATGGGGACAGCTCAATAACACATCTGGTCACAACATGATTTATTGAATATTTAAAACCCACTTTTGAGACCTACTCCTCAGAAAAAAAAAGAAAAAAAAAAAGATTCTTTCCAAAATGTTAAATGCTCATTGATAATGTATTGATCACCAAGAACTCTGATGGAGAGGTATGGGTTTTTTTTTTTTTTTAATTGCCATAAGCCATATATGCTCACCAGAGAGAAAAAAGAGAAATAGAGAAAGCATCCCCCTCTCAATGGGGCATGCTCATGCCACAATCCTTCATTTCTCCATCGCATCAGTACTTTGGGCACACGCATGGGCCTGGTGTGTTTTTTCAAGCCATTGGAGCTAGGATTTAGACTGTGGTCAGCCGTGTGGAATCTGTCTCCCTACACACAAGGCTTAACCACTGTGCTACAGGGTCATCCCTGATGTTATTTTCAGGCCTGCTAACATATATCCATTCTGCAGCCCACAGATCAAGGAATCATTGCAACTTTCATTTAAGACATGTTTGTAATAAGATTGTAGCTGCCATAGATTCCTCTGATGGACAGGGGCAAAGAAAGTACATTGAAAACCTCCCAGAAAGGATCTACCATTCTACATGCCATTAAGAACATTCGTGATTCATGGGAGGTTAAAATACCTATATTAAGAGTTTGGAAGAAGTTGATTCTAACCCTCGTGGATGACCTTGAGGGATTCAAGACTTCAGTGGAGGAAATAACTGCAGATGTGAAAAAGCAGGAGAACCAGATCAAAGTGGAGCCTGAAGAGGTGACGGAATTGCTGTAATTTCGTACTAAGAAACCTTAGTGGAAAACAAAGCATAGAGGAAAATCAGTAACGTTTTAGTCAAAAGCCATAAAATTCTGTTTCACCAGTTCAGACTCATGTATTTTATCTTCTGTTGTGGTCTGATCTTTCCGTTTGAATTCTGGAAGATAACGTGCAACTCTGGACTCGTCCCTACCATTAAGCTGGCCCTTTTCTTCGTTGTTTTTGAACTATTTCTGTGTGTCCGTCTTTACTTTTCCTGATATAGCACTCCCTTCAGAACTTTTTGGAGAACTGGTCTGGTGTTAGTAAATTCTTTCAGGTTCTGTTCATCTAAGAATATTCATATGTGAACTGTGTGCTGGGTGTTTGCTTTCCAACAGTATGAGTAGTTGACATGTAAATATTTTCTCAAAAATATTTAAAACCATACTGTCTCTGTTGTTATAGAATCACAAACAAAATTAAAACAAATATTTTGAATGTTATCTTTAAAATTCAGTTCTTTGGAAATTTTGAAAGTTGTTTAATTATCAAGAACTATGGAGTATGAACAAAAATGTTTTGATATGTAAAGTAAATGTAGAAAAATGCAAATAAAAAAAAAGAAAAAACTTTTATGGATGAGGACTTCTTACTTATAGATGAGCAAAGAAAGCTCTTTTTGTTTGTTTGTTTACCTGAGGGCACCCATACTCACCAGAGAGAGACAGAGGGAGGAAACAGTCCCCCCCCAGTGGAGGGTGGTGACAGCACAATCTCTTCTCCTCCCTGTCTCCATCTTGTTGGAATTTGGGCCATGCACACACAGGTTTCTGGAGTGTTTTTCAAGCCACCAGGGTTGGATTCAAACAACCCTGTCATTCATGTGGGATCTGGCTCGCTTAACCACTAGGCTACACAGCCAGCCAGAAAGTGATTTTTTGAATCTGTTCCTAATGAAGGTGCTGTGAACATTGTTGATATGACAACAAAAAATGAAGGATATTATGTAAGTTTAGTTCATAAAACAGTGACAGTCTCAGAGGACTGACCCCAATGTCAAAAGGAGTTCTGTGGAGAAATGCCATCAGACAGCACTGCATGCTTCAAAGAAATCTCATGTGACAGAGTCAGTGGATAAAACCAACATCAATTTTGTCTTAAGAGATGGCTGCACTGGGAACCAGCAGTTAGCATAATGGCTGTGTCACTGGACTCCCACGTAGTCGACTGCGGTTCGCGTCCAAGATCTGGTGGCTTAAAACTCACGCTGGGCACGTGTGCATGCGTGCCCAAGTTCCCAAGAGGAGAATGGAGGAAAAGGGATTACGGCATGACCGTCTTCCCTGGGGGGTGATTTCTCACTTTCTGTCTCTATGTGTCTCTCTGATTGGCGAAAGCACGCGCCCTATAGCGAAAACCTCTCCAATAAATAAATAAATAAATAAATAAATAAATAAACAAACACGTGGCCAACCTCAGTTTGAATCCCAACCCTCAAGGCTTGAGAAAGGAGAGATGGCTGCACTTAGGCTGGCCCTGTAGCGCAGTGATTAAACACTGCAGACAAAGCTGGAACCCACGTGGCCAACCTCAGTTTGAATCCCAGCCCTCAAGGCTTGAGAAACACTGGGTGCATGTGTATGTACCCCAAATCCTGACAGGATGGAGAAATAGAGGAAAAAGGATTGTGACGTCACCGTGCTCCATTTAGGAGGTGATCTCTCTCTCTCTCATGAGCGTCCAAGAAAAAGGGAATCCTGACAGTCACCCTATCCTTAGGCAACACCACCCTGAGCGGCCAGCAGCCATCAGCAGGGCAAGACTAAAGGCTCAGTGATTGACAGCCTGTTTGACCAATAAAGTGTTCTTAGGGCACATACATTGTTTTACAGACATAATGCTGTTGCACACTTGACAGACTATACTATAGTGTAAACATAACTTATCTGCACTGGGCAGCTGAAAGCTTCATGTGATTCACTTTATTGTGGTGTTGGCTTTATTGTGGTCTGGAATGGAACCCCCAATAATATCTCTGAGGTATGTATGTCTGTATGTATATGTGTGTGTGTGTGTGTGTAACATCTCTGAAGTATGTATGTGTGTGTGTGTGTGTGTGTAATATCTCTGAAGTATGTACGTGTGTGTGTGTGTATATATGTATATCCATGTATATATCTATACCTATAGATATCTATAGATATACACACACACGTAGTATATACATATATATTCTGGCTCTGTTCACTAAGAAGGCTGAAATGTGATGACATCCCAAGTAACAATGAGCACACCTAGTGCCCAGATCTTGAATTTAAAACACCCTCTTAGAGCTGGCTCTGAGGTCTGGTGGTTGAGATAGATCCCACATGGCCAACTGCACAGTTCGAGTCCCAGTCCCAGCAGATTGAGAAACACACCGGGCACCCGTGCAAGGGTGCCCAGAACCCTGAAAGGAGGGAGAGATGGAGGAAAAGAGATTGTGACATGACTGTTCCCCGGGGCCATGCTTTCTCCTCTCCCTCCCTCTCTCTCTCTGGCAAGCACATACGCCCTCTAGCAGAAAGTAAAAATAAAAATCATCCTCGTCAATAAAAGGAACCCTGGCTCCTTGGAGAAGTGGTTGATTCCAGAACCAAGTCAGGGAATATCATATGGTGCCAGAAATTAAGAAAATACGAAAAAAAAAGATGGAATTTATTCAAAGAACACAGGACCTAATCTGAAGTAATTCCTAGTGGCCAAAGGTGGGACACTCTGAGAAATAAAATACAGTATTGGAATGTAACCCACAGAATAAATATGAACTCATATAGAAGCAATCTTAAAAAAAGAAAAAAGAAAAGAAACAAGTACTTAAATAAATAAAAGACAGGGACAGCTCTTCTCTGCAGTAGAATTACAAACAATAAACAGAAAGAAGGCAAAAGAAATCACCATTAGGCAACTATTAATAAAAGTTGTTTCAGAGATAGGTGTTTTTTTTTTTTTTTTTTTTTGGAGAGGTTTTTGCTGTAGGGCACGTGCGCTCACCAGAAAGACAGAGACAGAGAGACAGAAAGTGACAAATCACCCCTCAGGGGGGATGGTCACGCCACAATCCCTTCTCCTCCATTCTCCTCCCGGGATCTTGGGCACGCACGCACACACATCTGGCATGAGTTTTAAGCCACCAGGTCTGGAACGCGAACCGCAGTCGACTACTTGGGAGTCCAGAGACATAGTCATTTCCCTAACTGCTGGGCCTGATAGGTGCTATTTTTTAAAGAATAAATTTTTTATTTATTATTTTTAAAA
>NW_006204205.1:3828109-3841486 GCF_000334495.1 Tupaia belangeri chinensis | reverse complement strand
GAGCAGCCAAATCCAGGACTCGAACCGTGGTTGGCCATGTGGGAGTCCAGTGCCTTACCCATTATGCCACCTGCTGGCTCCAGTAGGTGCAACTATGACTAGGCATAAATTTGAAGAGAAATAACTTATATAGTCTCTCAAACTATATCCCCCAAAAATATTTTTAAAAAGAAAGGTGGTAACTCTATATGGGAAAACCCTTGCAGAAACCATCTTAACCAAGTGATCGGGTCCACGTCATCAATAAGGAGACACTGACATCGAGTACCCTGTGATGACATGCACTGAGGACACAACTTCGTTTCTGTAACACTCCTACCACAAATGTATAACTCCTTCCAGTGAGAGGAGACACCAGGCAGATCCGAACTGAGGAATATTTGATAGCATAATTGATCCATGTTCTTGGGAAACGTAAGGGTTATGAAACACAAGAAGAGACGGAGGAACTAGTATAGCGGCAAGACTAAGGGGAACAACCAGGTGTAACACAAGATCCCATGTGAGCTCTTGAAATAGAAACAGGAAGTTGGGACCAGCAGATGGTGTACTGATCATGTCGCTGGACTCCTACATGGCTGACTGCAGATCGAGTCCTGGACCCAGTGGCTTAAAACACACTGGGTGCGTGTGTGTGCGTGCCCAAAATCCTGAGAGGAGAATGGAGGAAAAGGGATTGTGGTGTGACAATCCCCCCTTGGTAGCGGGGGAATGATTTCTCCCTTTTTCTCTGTCTCTGTCTCTCTAGCAAGCACAGGCACTGAACAGCAAAAATTAAGAAAAAAAAAAAAGAAAGAAAGAAAGAAAAGGAAAGGAAAGGTAAATCAGATCCTGTCACTCCTCTGCTGAAAACCTCCAGTGGCTCCCCATTTCACTCATCATGAAAGTCCCAGTCCTTGCATGGTTTACAAGGCTCTAAATGTTCTAGACATACTGACCTTTCTGATGGTGACTCCTACTGTGCCCCCCTCCCACTCCTTCCGGCTATGCGCGCCTCAGCACAGTGGGCATTTTCATGCTTTAGGGCTGCGATGACTCGAGTGGATACGTCCCTCCAAAATTCTAATGTTGGAACTTAACCCCCAAGGCAATGATATCCAGAAGTAAGCCATTGGGAGGTGATTATTTCAATTATTTATTTATAGTGTGCCTTCCATACTAGACTGAATATTGACAAAGGCAAAAATTCAAATTTTACTTTAGGAAAAAAATGCTTATCATATATATATATATCTTGCCATACTAGAATGACAGATACCAAAATAGTGCAGTAATTATTATTATTATTATTATTATTTGGAGAGGTTGTTGCTATAGGGCCACATATGCTTGCCAGAAAGACAGACACAGACAGAGGCAGAAAGCGAGAAATCACCGCCCAGGGGTGATGGTCACGCCACAATCCCTTCTCCTCCATTCTCCTCTCAGGATCTTGGGCACGCATGCACACGCGCCCGGCGTGAGTTTAAGCTACTGGGTCCGGGACGCAAACTGCGGTCAACTACATGGGAGTCCAGCGACATAGCCATTACGCTAACTGCTGGTTCCTGCAGTAATTATTATCTTTAGATGCTGGGATTATGGAAGCTTTTTATTTCTTTACGTATCTGTACTTTACACAATAACATTTTTTGTAATTTTTTTAAATTCAGAATATTGGCAATGGAGAAGGCTCGTCACACATTTTAAGTGACAAAAGACAGTCGGCCCAGCCGTGGTAGCACAGAGTGGCACTTGTGCTGCAGTAGCCCAGGTTCAGACCCGGGCTGGCCTGGTGCTGCCGGTGTTCCTGTCATCCTGCCTGGCTGGAGGCGACTGCAGGGTGGCAAGGCCCTCCCAGGGTACTGTCCGTCTCTCTCTCATGAAATAAATAAACCTTTTTGGGGAAGAAAAAAAAGAAGTAAGTTACATAATGTATTATCCCGTTTTGTAACAAAATATAGATGAGGCTAAAGCTTCATTTCACTGAGCTGTTACTGCTGTAGGTCGCAGCAGTGCCAGATCGCAGTTTGCTTCTCCCTGTGTGTCTCTTTTATAAATTCTCTGTTAAAAGCATAAATTCCAGGCTAAACAATGGAATTTATTTATTTATGCCCAAACAGCCAGAGGGGCTGGCAGGTGACATGGTAGTTAGGGCACTGGACTCCCACATGGCGAACCACAGTTCAAGTCCTGGACCTGGCAGCTTGATTTCTCACTTTCTCTTTCTCTCTCTGGTCAAATTTAAAATAATGATAATTATTTAATGATAATATAAAATAATGATAAATAAAATAACTCTTCTAATAAACTATGGCTAGATCCTCATTTCCACTCCTCAAAGTGACCGTACTTCATCAGATGGAAGTGTTTTTTCTGGAGAGGGCATCTGGATCCAGAGCCACTGGGCAGAGCTGAGGGCAGTCTGTGCCCACATCAGGGGCGGTAAGCGGACAGCTAACAGATGCTGAGACGGCCCAGGCCAGCCTTCTTCCCAGCCTTGGCTCCTTGAAGGAAGTAGACTACAGGTGGAGAGGGAACGTGTAAAACAGCCTCTAGAGAGTACAAGCCTCGGGCTGCAGAGAGAAGAGTCCCATCAGCGGAACGAGAGCCCGGTGCTGTTAGGAAGGGCCCATGGGTGACAGGCCAAGCTGTGGGAACAGCCCAGAGGAGAGAAGATTTTAAGAAGGGAGATAAGAGAGAGAAGAAAAACTCCGAGGACTAGTCCAAGAGGCACGCAATCAAAACATGGGAGCTCCAGTAAGAGAGAAGACAGAAGGGAGACGAGAACGTCGTGAACCGTCCCAGGAGCTGTCCGTGTGAGTATAAAAATATCCTCTTATAAAGTGAGAAAAAGCAAGGGGCGAAAGGTGCGTCTGATGCCACCTTAGGGGTAGGGCTAAGGGGGCAATAATGCCGAATACTCGTAGTTGTTTAAATTTCCATAAACTCCGATAGCGGACACACAAGACTAATAAAAATAGATATGTGTGAGGGGAGTAGAGACATTCCACCAGAATACACACTCTCTGTCATGTGCATGGAATAGCTATTCAAAACAGATTTCAAGTAACAGGTTTTTGCTATAGGGTGGGTGCACTCACCAGAAAAACAGAGAGAGACAGAGACAGAAAGCGAGAAATCACCCCCTGGGGAGATGGCCACGCCACAATCCCTTCTCCTCCATTCTCCTGTTGTGATCCTGTGCATGCACGCACACGCACCCAGCATGAGTTTAAGTCACCGGGTCCGGGACGCAAACCGTGGTCGACTACATGGCAGTCCAGCGACATAGCCATTATGCTAACTGCTGGTTCCTTTTTTATTTTTTTAAAGAGAGATTTTTGCTATAGGGCACCTGTGCTCACCGGAAGGAGAAGGGCATGTCCATGCCACAATCCCTCTCCATTCTCCTCTTGGGATTTTGGGCACGCACGCACATATACCCAGTATGAGTCTCAAGCCACCAGGTTCAGGACCTGAACCACAGCTGACTATGTGGGAGTCTAGCAACATAACCATTACACCATCTACTGGTTTCTGTGCGTGTGTGTGTGTTTTAATAAAATTTTATTTGATAGATTTATTATTAATTTGACCAGAGAGAGAGAGAGAGAGAGAAATTGAGAAAGCAAGCCACCAGGTCTGGGACTTGAACTGTGATCAGCCATGTGGGAGTCCAGCCCCTTAACCACCATTGCCACTTGCTGGCCCCAAGTGTGTGTGTTTTTAAAACAAGAGTTACCAGAAAGTAGGACGTGTGTTCACTGGGAAAGGGTCCACAGCATCTGGCACAACAGATGGACGCAGGACAGTGCCAAGGCACGTAATACTTGGAGCATGAGGACCGAGAACATTCCTTGCAAATTTCCAGAGAAAGAGTAAGAAAAAATAGGATTCACAAACAATGGTTTTGGACATCTGAACTTCCAGAAGGTAGAGGCAACCATGCAGGCCTTTAAAATTATGAAAGAAAACGACGTCCTGCCTGACAGCCTGTATCTGGGCCACGTCAGTTAAGTTGAGGATGAAGCAAGGACATATTTCCACATACACGTTCTCAGCGTGTTTATCTCCTGCACGTCCTTTGCCAGAAGGCCATCAGCAGCTGTGTTTCTGATCTGGAACTCAACGCCACACGCAGAGGCAAAAGGAACGTCCATGCCATTAGTGACAGGAGCCCTCGGCGCCAGCTGTGTCGGAGGCTCCAGGGGAGACTCATGGAAGAAGATACTGAGTGATTTAACCTTCTCTTGACAAGACACTAAGCTAAGGCTGAGAACCACTGAGAGGACTGCAGAAAACCACGAATGCAGAAACAAGGCACCTGTTAACTCCAGAGGACACAGTATGGACGGGAACTCCAAGCAGTGCTTTCAGCTGTGCATATATTTGTATGTAATTACGGATACGATCAACAAGGCTTCCGACTGGCCCGAATGATGGTCCACCTGTACGGGTAGGATGAGGAAGAGAGGATGCAGGTGGGCAGAGTGGCAAGGAAGAAAGAATTAAGTGTTGGTGGTAGACAACAGGCCATTCCTTCATCCGGACGTCAAGAGGTGGCCATGCCTCAGCCTTTCTGTATTACTGTAGCAGAACACACAGACCGGGTAACTAACACAGAAAAGAAATGCTTTTCTCACAGTTTGGGAGGCTGGGCCACCCGCATCACAGTGACAGCTGCTGACAAGGAGCCTTCTTGCTGGGTCATCCTTTGGTGGAAGGTCAGAGGGCCAGAGGGCGAGAGAGGGGGCCAAACTTGCTTTTATAACAAGCCCACTCTGGTGATAACTATATTTAAGCCATTAAAAAAAAAAAAAAAAGGTTTTTTCAATAGGCAAGTGGACTTGCTGAGAGAGAGAGAGACAGTGAGAGGGAAAGTGAAAAATCACCCTCCAAGGGGATGGCCACTACAGAGACACCAGGATTTGAACCACAGTCATCCAGTGCCTGAACCACTACACTACCTGCTGGCACCCACCTTATCAGTTCAGGCAGAGCCCTTAGGAAGGAAAGACACCTCTCCTCAGTCCCCGCCTCCTGACACTGTTACACTGGGGATTCGGTTTCCACCATGCCTTTTTCGAGGACATATGTAAACCATAGCACCAATATCAAACATCAGTTTAAGTTAGAAATATGGAGGGAGAGAAATGTCAAAAGAAACAATTAAAATAGTGGCTCCTTGGGGCTGGCAGGTGGTGTGGTGATTAAAGGCACTGGACTCCCACATGGCCAACTGTGGTTCGAGTCCCGGACCTGGCAGCTTGCTTTCTCACTTTCCTTCTCTCTATCTCTCTCTGGTCCAATTAGAAAATAATTATAATAAACAAAGGTAAATAAGTTAGAGAAAAAGAAAATCAAATTAAAATATATATATATGGCTCCTCTAAAGAAGCAAAGTGGAGTGGGGGAGGCTGCTTGTCAACAGCGGAGGGAGCTGACATGTTACCCTGCCTGCCCTCAGGAGTCGGTGCCAGTTCATGGATGCTGGACGGAGCGGTCAGCTCACTGTGCACCCAGGAGCGGTGTGTCAGCATGTGTTTGTTCCCTGGACCCCGGTTCTCTCAGGGTGCAGAGGCGGCCTGCTGACTGCACACACACAGCGGGCTCACTACAGGGGAGAAAGCCTGAGTTTTGTTTTGTTTTAGAGAGATTTTTGGTATAGGGTGCGTGGGCTCGCTGGAGAGATGGTGAGAAATCACCCCTAGTGGGGATGGCCATGCCACAGTCCCTTGTCTTCCATTCTCCTCTTGGGATTCGGGCACACGCACACACGTCCCCTGGGTTTGAAGCTGCTGGTCCTGGACTCGAACTGCAGTTGGCCATGTGGGAGTCCAGCGACGGAAACCATTATGCCATCTGCTGGCGCCGAAGCCTGAGTTCTTTTGTAAACTGGCGCTAAGGGACGCCCGCCTTATGCTGCGGGGGAAGACACCGTGTTAAGGCTGCGGCTGCACAAGCTCGCTTCGTGGGCAGGAGGGACAGGCAGGCAGCGCCCCCTCACCCACGTGGACAAAGCAGAACGGGAACTGATGCCCAGCACGGCTCTGTTCATGCTCAGCCTCCTGGAAATATCTAAAAGTCACCTGCACGCGTAACCTCCCTGAAAGGAACAGTGTAACACGCTAGTTTTTCTGTAATCCGACAACGCGCCCAGCCCTCACTCCTCGGGCCTCTTCTCTGTACCAATGGAGACCAGAGTCCAGGAGAAGCAGAAAGGGCCACCCTAGCTCCAGGCAGGGCGGCAGGGCGAGCGGGTCCCGAGGAAGGTCCCGCGCTCCAGGGCACGGCCAGGCTCCCCCGGCGGCGCAGCCCGACGGGCTCCCGGGTCACCCCAGGCCGCAGGGAGTGGGCGAGATGGAACAGCTGCGGCGCTGGAGCAGCTTCCGCGGTGTTCGGGGACCGCAGAGCCCTGGGTGGCGGCGACCTCCGCCGGAGGCTGCCTTCGCTGGGCGATGCCCCTGGAGCATGGCGCGATGGCGCGGCCTGGATCCCCCCGGGGGCAGGACGGGAGGAGGGCGGAGAGCTCGGCTCTAAGGCCGCAGGGAGTGGGCGAGATGGAACAGCTGCGGCGCTGGAGCAGCTTCCGCGGTGTTCGGGGACCGCAGAGCCCTGGGTGGCGGCGACCTCCGCCGGAGGCTGCCTTCGCTGGGCGATGCCCCTGGAGCATGGCGCGATGGCGCGGCCTGGATCCCCCCGGGGGCAGGACGGGAGGAGGGCGGAGAGCTTGGCTCTGGCCTGGCCAGGGGCTGGACAGCGAGTGTGGCCCCCCTGGTTTCTCCACCGTCCCGTCCCTCGCCAGCGCGCACGGGCCCTGCGCCGGCTCACGTCCACCTTCGCGGCTCCCCTCCCCCGGCCTTCGCCGCTTCCCGGGGCGGTCGGGCTCCCCTCACGCCGCCCGCCAGCACCAGCAGCCACCGGCGGCCGCGGAGGAGGGCCGGGCCACGCGGATCTAGCTTATCGACCCATCTCCCGTTACATAAGGCGCGCCCCTATCTCTGCGGGCCATCGCCACCACCGCCGCGCCAGCGCGCTTCTCCCACGCGCGGGGGCACGCCTGCCCACTGCTCCCCGCTTGGCTTTGGCTGGTCACTGGGGGTCGGGGTGTTGACTCATCCTAGGGGGTACTCTGGGACTTGCACAGCCCGAGGTGGTTCCCCACTGCTTCCCCCATTGTAGAGACCCTGAAGGAGATGCCATAGGCCAGTTGGGTCCAGACAGGGAACCGGGGCCCATAGCGGGGCCGTGCAGGGCGGGGGGGGGCCAGATTCCTGGAGTCAGGGAGGGCAGCTAAACTGGGGAGCTTCAGGTGGGGAGGCTAGGAATTGGTTCCCGGTGGAAAGAGGGCCAGCCAGGCTGGGGGTTTCTGAGCAGGAGTGGGGGCTCCAGCACCCTTGGAAGGTCCTTCTGAGGAAGTTGAGCCCCACTGAGGAGAGGGCTGGGAACCCCAGCAGGTGGACAGGAGGCTGCAGGGGGAGGCGCTGGTTTTGGAGAGGAAGTGGGTAAAGGAGAGATCCCCACACTGGCACCCCACAGGCCAGTGTGGGGGCCTCTGTTGGAGGAATTTCCGGAGCGCTTACAGGGAAATGGGGAAAGTGGGGAGGGAGTCCTCCCGTTAGCCACCCTGCAGGGGTGGGCTGCCCGCCACAGCTCCCCTTCTGCAGAAGGGCCACTTCAAGTCCCCGCAAGGCAGGAGCTGGTCCCACAGAGACTGCTGACAAAGGTGATCACCCCACCTCTTGGTGGCACGAAAAACAGTCACCCCCACCAGCACCCCGGCTAAGATGGGATACCCTCCGGCCAGCCTAGTCCCCTCAGGGTTTCCCAGCAGGGCAGCCTATGGCTGAAGGCCCAGGTGGGGGCCTGGAGGCCAGGCTGCTGATACTCAATTATAATCAAAACCACTTTAAAAATGAAGTCCCTTGGGGCCAGTAGATGGCATAGTGGTTAAGGTGCTGGACTCCCACATGGTCAACTGTGGTTCAAGTCCTGGACCCCCAACTTGAAACTCATACCGAGCATGTGTGTTTGCGTGCCCCAAATCCCGAGAGCAGAATGGAGAAGGGATTGCAGCTTGGCCATTCCCCCTGAGGGAGTGGTGATTTCTCACTGTCTCTGCATCTCTGGTGAGCACATGAGCTCTTTAGCAAAACAAACAAACAAAAAAAGTCCCAGGAGGACCCCTGAGTTGTCTGGATCTTTCATTGGAGACCTAAGAGTATGAATGTTTACATCTTTTCCACCATGGGGCCAAGGAGGAACCGGGCGGGTCAGAAAACGTGAGCTTCACTCTCCTCCTTTGGTCTTATTTGGACTTCGTATCCAAAGCAAGTATTTCTTTCATGATTTAGAAGACTAATTCACTGACAAAAACACAGCCCCTAAATTCCCACCGCTAGTAGGCTATGGTCACAGTCGCAGTGCCACTGGGACACCCCAGCACGTCCAGTCCTCTGGTGGGGCCTGAGGACAGGAGCTCAGAGTTGGGGCAGCTGTCCAGGTGCGCAGGATGGCCACTGAGCCAAACACGGGGCTCAGGCTGGCATTGCTCACGCCAGGCCACACTCAGGGCCCTCTTGCCCACCCCTGGAGTCAAGCCCCTCCAGGTCTTGGTAACTCCGTCCCAGACCCCCTCAATAAGTCCACAGAAATCAAACTCTTTCCTTTAGGTGACGCTGGATTTTCCACCAAGTAAATTCAAGATAAGTGCAGATGTGGTTTCCAGATAGTGCCCAACAAAGCGGAGACCACGGTGTGAAGCGTCACCCTTGGGCCTATAAAAGCTGCCGCGAGAGGCCGAGGCCACAAGCCGCTCCGCTTGGCCAGCCTGCACATCTGCCTCTCAAGCCTCCGTGTGGCTCCTGGCTCCATGGCGCTCTGGTTGACCGTGGTCATTGCTCTCACCTGCCTGGGCGGCCTCGCCTCCCCGGCTTCCGTGCCTTCCATCAGGGCCCTCAAGGAGCTCATTGAGGAGCTGGACAATGTCACCCAGAATCAAAAGGTGAGTCCTGGCTGGCCCAGGCTGCAGCTCCGTGGGTGGGTTTCCCAGAATAGTCCTGAGAGGTTCTGAGAGCCCTGTGGGCCAGGAAGAAACCACCTGGACGAGGGCCAGGCCCAGCCATAGAGAAACGAGAGGAACAAGCAGAGTGGGAGACAGCATGGATGAACCTATGCAAGGGTGTGGCAGGACCCCAGAAACCCCCGCTCCCCTGGCCGGGCCCTGCCTGCCACCACCAGCTCCTTCTCCACCACTCCTGAGCGGAGGAAAGCAGACAAGGGCCAGCACCTCCCAGAACCATCTAGCATTTGCCACCTGGACTTTGAGCACAGTCCCCAGCCACGGTTCACGGCATCTCAGTGAAGCCTGCTCTCGTGGCGGGCTGATTTAGCGGGCTCTGCGCCTCTCCTCACAGAGAGCAGCCCCTGTTTCCAAGCACTGACTGTGCGCCAGGCCTGGGGCTGGGTGCTTTGTGAGATATTTCATCACCACCAACCACCTCCAAAGGCAGGCACAGCGACCCCATTCTGCTGATTAAGACTCAGTACAGTTGACAGGGGCTAGACGCAAACCAGACCTGGTCAAGGTGTCTGTGCTCCTGACAGTGCTGTTCCCCACTTCAGAAGGCGGGGTATTTAATATGCCAGCCCCCACCAACTCCCATCTGATCTGGTCAACAGTGCCCAGGCCACCCTGCCCTCACCCACCCCCTCCCTGGCCCTCCTGGGCTCCTGTCCCACCCTGGCTATGCCTGAGCCTCACATAGGGTTTGTCCCTTACCAGTGGTGTCACTCCGTTTTTCTCTCAGCTCCAAGACCCTACACGGTGGGTCACTCCCACCCCCATCACTGTGCAGAGCAGGAGATGCACCTTGGGAGCGTGGAGGGGTTGCCAGGCCTGCCTCTGTGTTGCAAAGGGAGGCTTGTGGGGCCCGTCCTCCTGGAGACCTGCCCCTCACTGTCCCGGCAGGCTGGGGCAGGCCCGCGCCCCGGCCGGCCCTGCTCACTCCGCTCACGCTCTCTCGCTCCCGCAGGCGCAGCTCTGCAACGGCAGCATGGTGTGGAGCGTCAACCTGACGACTGACGTGGTGAGGCCTTGGGCGCTGGGGGAGGTGGTGGAGGCTGTAGGCCTTGGGCTTGTCTCCTCTGAGCCTCTTTCTCAAGGCTGGAGGGTTTCAAGCAAGCTTTAAAAGCTGTGCTGTCGGGGCCAGCAGGTGGCGTGGTGGTTAAGGCACTGGACTTGCACATGGCCGTAATGGTTTGAGTCCCAGCCCCACTGACTTGAAAACCACACAGGGTGCAAATCCTAGGAGAAAAGGGGAGAAGAGATTGTGGCATGGCCATCCCCCCTGGGGTTTCCCTCTGGCTTTCTCTCTCTGTTTCTCCAATGAGCACACACTTCCTGTGGCAAAAAAACTTTAAAAAATTAAAAAGCTATCCTCCCTCATAATCTGGGCCCATCCCAGCGCCCAGACCCACCCCTGCGAGACCTGTCAGTACCCTCTGCCTGTAGTCAGTGGAGGCGCCGCCCGGGCAGGGCCTGACGCCCCGCGGTCTCCTCTGCAGTGCTGCGTAGCCCTGGAGTCCCTGACCAACGTCTCAGGCTGCAGCACCCTCCAGAGGACCCTGAGGCTGCTGAACGGACTCTGCACTAGCAAGAGCTCAGCCGAGGTAAGGCTCCCCAGCATCTCCCCGCTCCGCCAGCCCGGGCTTGCCCAGGGAGCTCCATGGGAGCCTGGCTGTCTTCCAGGAGCCCCCAGCATAGGCCCCAGTGGCAGCCAGGACGTGGCCTTTGGGGTTTACCTGGCCTCGGCTCCAGGGCACCTGACTCCTACCTGTGCCTCCGCCTCTGCATCTGTAAAACACGGATAGTAACAGTCCCCATCTCGTGGGGACGTTCATGAGGGCTGAACGTGGGAGAGTCCCTGGAAACCCCGGGGGACACCGGTTGTCCTGGCCTCTGTCCCGCTAACCCACTGGCCTGTTTGTCCTGCAGCAGGTCTCCAGCCTGCCCACCCGAGACACCAAAATCGAAGTGGCCCAGTTCGTAAAAGACCTGCTGAGACATCTAAAGCGACTCTATCGTCACAGAGTATAACTGGCGTGAAGAGTAGCACCCTTATCTGCAGAGACGGCCTGACCCTTGAAGTTGCAGATTCACTTTTCTTTCCGATGCCAGAAATTTCTTGGGGAAGTGGGAAGGTGGGGGGGATGGGAGGGTGAGATTTCCTTAGCTTAGACCTCAGCTCATGCCGCCTGCCCCCTGCCTGGCTGCCCAGGTGCCCCCTCCTGAGGGCAGACTAGCATTACAGCAGGTGCCGCCCTTGCAGACGGGCCTGAGGCAGAGAGCAGCCAGCGCGTCTGGCTCCTATTTATTATTGTGTGTTATTTAAACTAGTGTCTGTCAGTGCTGGGGACAGGGAGACTGCTGCTGCCCGCGCTGGCGCAGCCGGTGTTCGGGGTCCCTGGAATTCCGCTACCTCACTGGGCTCCCGGGCCTCGGGCCGCGTCTGAGCAGGGGCCAGGAGAGAGGGCCAGAGCCGCTCGAGCAGCCAGCGCGTCTGGCTCCTATTTATTATTGTGTGTTATTTAAACTAGTGTCTGTCAGTGCTGGGGACAGGGAGACTGCTGCTGCCCGCGCTGGCGCAGCCGGTGTTCGGGGTCCCTGGAATTCCGCTACCTCACTGGGCTCCCGGGCCTCGGGCCGCGTCTGAGCAGGGGCCAGGAGAGAGGGCCAGAGCCCCTCCTGCCCGCCAGCAGCCAGCCCTCAGCCAAGAAGTAATTTATTGTTTCCCCTCATATTTAAAGTTAAGTATTAAGTATGTTAGCAAAGAGTTAATATATTGGAGAGCAGCCTGGAACGCTGAGGGTGGTGTGCGTGGATCGGGGAGAGCTGTTCATGGACCGTGTCAAACTGGAAGCCAGAAATAAAGATGGTGACGAAGAAGCCTGATCGCGTGTGCCTTTGATTCGGGCCTTCAGAGACGCTGGTCTGTGGTCTCAGAACTCTGAGGGGCTCTGTGGGGAGCAGACTGGGGTGTGTGGGTGGGTGTTCAGGGTGGGGAGGGGGAGGGGCAAGACTTGGGCTACTACAAAGTGGGCCCTGCTGCCCACGGTGAGGAGGGGGACACTTGGGCCAGGATGTTGGGGTTCAAGGAGGGCATCTAGAGTAGGCAGAGCCCTCAGGAGTCATTGCATGACAGCAGTTCCTGGAGCAGCCCACTGTGTCTGCCTCTGCCCACACATGCAACTCGGGAACAGATGACAACTCTGAGGTCAGACAGGGTAGGTGGCTTGCCCAAGGTCACTCGGTTGGTAAGTGGCAAACCTAGGATTTGAACCTCAAACTCACCCCAACACTGAACACCACACACTTAACTATCCCCTCCCACCATCACCCGTCCTAACGTCACCCGGCCTGCATGCACTTTTTCCTTTCTAATGCTGTCGTCAGCCCGCCTGGCTCCCCCGCTGACAGCGAGCTCCCTACCTCCCTTCTAGGGCAAGCCCCTATGATTTCTGGACACCTCATCGTCAGGGCGCGCACTCACCACCTCTGTGAACAGGCTCTCCACTGACTCGTGCCTCTGGATCGCGGGGGAGGGGGGGCAGCTATAGGCCGTTCCTCAGAGCAGGTCGCTTTGCTGCCCCCTTGGCCCCGGCCAGCAGCGGGAGTGCAGGAACCACCGGCCTTGGCAGGTCACAGACGCCGCCTTCGCAGGGCATAGTGGTGCACGGGGGACCTGTCTTAAGCTCCAGCAGGCAGGCTCCCTCCTCGCCCAGCGTCCTGTGGGAACACCCACATGCTGCTCGGATGTCAGCAAAGGCAGCTGTCCCGGCAGGCGTACTCAGGGCTGTGTGGTTTAGGCCACAGTGGAGGACGTGGCAGCCCCTTGCTAGGGGCTGATGACTATGGTGACAATACAGGAACTGTCACTTCCACTCAGGGAGAGGCAAGCAAAGAAGCCAAGCCCAACAGCGCTGGGAGGCTCGGCCCAGGGAAGACTTGGGGAGGGGGCACAGGAACTGACTGGTCAGGGCTGGAGACAGGAGGGTCTGCTCTCTGTATACCCCGGGGGTACCTGTTACTTCCCACTGTGTTGGCAAGACCCCCTGTGGCCCAGCACCACACCAGTCATTTGGGCTAGTGACGACCAAGATGCCACATGAATGCCAGGTTTAGGACCAGAAAAAAATGCATTTAAAAATTGGAGGGTCTGGAGGTCAGCAGGTGGTGTGATGGTTAAGGCACTAGACTCCCACGTGGCTGACTGCGGTTTGAGTCCCTGACCCAGTGGCTTGAAACTCACACTGGGCACATGTGCATGCATGCCCAAAATCTCAGGAGGAGAATGGAGGAGAAGGGACTGAGGTGCGGCCACCCCCCCCCCGGGG
>NW_006204205.1:3811040-3827304 GCF_000334495.1 Tupaia belangeri chinensis | reverse complement strand
CTAAAAAAAAAAAAAAAAAAAGAGGTTCGAAAGGAGGCTGCCCTCTCCTGCAAGGTCTTCCCCTGGGGGTGAGCCCATTGCTGGCTTCTTGGGAAGGTGGGGCAGGTTCAAAAGTGGGGGAGGAATGAAAGTCAGAATTTTGGTATTTTTTCCCATATGAGTCTAGGATTTTAAAGCCCGAAGGCTCTTTATTAGAGAGTAATAACTTTTTAAATTATTTTTTCCATGACTGAGAGAGAGAGAAAGAGAAAAGAGCACCTCCCATAGGTTCTAAGACCACCCTCCAATCCGGCCGCGGCCGGCCCACATCGCAGGCTCACGCATGCCTACTGTTCTCAGGGAAGACTCTGGTCACAACCCCAGGACCTGCCCACGTGGGTCAGCAAGGAAGGCTTTGTTTGTTTGGTTTGGTTTTGCCAGAGGGTATATGTGCTCACTAGAGAAAGAGAAAAAGGAAGAAAGCACCCCCAACGGGATACGGTCCTGCCACAACCTCTTCTCCATGCCTCCTGTCAGGATTTGGGGCATGCATGCATCTATGCCCAGTGTATTTTTCAAGTCTCTGGAGCCAGGATTCAAACCTTGATCAACCAAGTGGGATCTGATTCCCTTAACCACTAGGTTATGGGGCCAGCCAGAGACATGATACGTGTTTTTGGATTTTTTTTTTTCCTAAATTTTTGCCATAAGACATGTGCAGTTGCCAGAGAGACAGAGACAGAGAGGGAAAGTGAGATAGCACTCCCCGCACCCCAGAGGGGACGGCCACATCGCAATCCTTTCTTCGTCATTTTCCTCTTGGGATTTTGAACACATTCACACACATGCCCAGCATGTTTTTCAAGCCACTGGATATAGGACTCGAACCATGCACTTGGTCATGTGGGATCTGGCTCCCTTAACCACTAGGCCACGTGACCCTTGAGTAATGATTTAATTCAGAATTTAGTCTTCCATTCTGCAGTAACATCATATTTGACCTCTGTCCTGTCTGTCTAGAAAAGGAGATAGAAACTTTTCCAGTAAAATTCCAAGTGAACCCCAAAGAACAAAGTCTGGAACTGAGGCTGGTGCAGGGGTCGGAGGGCAGGTCATGGATTTTCTGAGGATGTCTAGGCGGCTTTCAGGAGGGCCTGTGAGCACGGTGCAGATAGGCCCATCCTGGACCTCGCCACTAGGGGTCCACAGCTTGCCACACACTCAGTCCTTAACACCTCAGAGACTGTCCCCCAGACAGGGCTCTGCAGTCCCCAGCATTGTGTGGTGAGCTGGAGGGGACATGGGGCCCTCACGGATGAGAGATGCCTTGCAGAGATACGGACCCATTGCCGGTGAGAAGAGGGAAGCGGGTCCAATAGGAGTGAGAGAGAAAGGGAAGAACAGAAAACACGGCTGAGTGACAGCTGCCCTTGCTGCAGCACCGTCCTGGGGCTGACCCCAGGTATCCGCCAGGAGTTTCTCCAACCCCGCGTTTAACTTCTCTCACACACCAGGCAGCCCCCGGGCAGGGCCCAGAGGAAAGGGGAGTTGAGAGGAGATAAGAGCGCTAGGTGAGTGGGAGGGAGATGCCGGTCATGGGGCCCAGGGTGGGGAGCCCCCTGGCACCCCGGGAAGCCCAGGCCCGGGAGGTTTCACTGGAAGAGGGGCTGGGGCTCAAGTGAGAAGTGAGACACACAGGTTTCCGGTGAGCTCACTGGTGTCAGACACCTCTGCTGCTCAGATAAGGCCTCAGGAAACACTCCAAGTCACTCTGGGGGTTTCTCCCTGGCCAGCCTCTGGGCTGCTCAGGACCAGGAGAGCGGGACCCGGGAGGACGCAGCCTGCATCTGAGGCTTATCGAGCCGTCAGCTCAGGGCAGCAGCGAAGCATCCGTCCTGCTGTGCTCCATCTTCACCCAGCTTGTCAGCGTGACAGGTGACAGTGAAACCTGCTCCTCCACTGCCCGGTTCCAAGAGGGCCATGCGGGGCTGCCAGTGGTGGGGGCAAGCAGCCGGCCCTGGGACGTGTCTGCTGGTGACCACCTGGCCTGTGCAGAGGTCCCGGCTGGTGTCAGAGCAGGGGCTACGTCGGGGCCACCCTCTCCACCCGCTGCCCACTCCTTGCCTGTGAGATAAACGTCACCAAGCTCATTATCTCCGTTCACTTCTCAGCTCCACCCAGAAGCAGCAGGGCAAATGGTTTGCAACGAACTTTCCCAGATCAACCGATTTCTCAGCAGCAAGGGAGGGGGCCCCATGACGAAGCCATTTGAAATCCCAGAAGCAATTTTCTACTTACGACCTCACTTTCTGTTGCGCTCTCTTCCCCTCTGCAAGGCCTGCTCTTGTGAAACTGAGTCTCTCGCAGTACGTTCGGAAGAGGCCAGCCGGGGCCCCGCCAGCATCGCTGTAGTCCAGTGAGGGGCTCCGGACTCTGCTCCCTGATGAGGTGCAGGCCCCGAGCTGACCGGGCGTCCCCTGCAGACCCTCCTCCTGAGGCCTGCTGACCTCAGGGGCCGAGGGTACAGCTGGCCAGCTCCAGAGGAGCCACAGGGCTGCCGCACCAGAACGAGCCTCTCGTGTCTCTACTCTTCCTCCTAATCTCTCTCCCACGTTCACTTTTCTTTCTCTTTCTCTTTCTTTCTTTTTAAATTTTGCTATAGGGCAAGTGCACTCACTAGAGACAGAGAAAGAAAGAAAGAAAGAAAGAGAGAGAGAAATCACCCTCCAGGGGGATGGCCTTGCCACAATCCCTTCTCCTCCAGTCTCCTCTCCAGATTTTGGGCACACACCCACGCATGCCTGCCATGATTCTCAAGCCACCAGGATCTGGGAACTACACCTGCGCAGTCGGCCATCTGGGATCTAGCCGCCTTAGCTTCCGTGCCGCTGGCTGGCCCTCCAGCATTTTCTAAAATGAACATAGATTTTCCAATGGGGGACAAAGACAAACGTAATTAAACAAACAAACAAACAAACATGAAGAGAGACCAGCAGATGGCATAGTGGTTATGTCGCTGACTCCCACATAGTCGACCACAGTTTGAGACCCAGACCCGGTCACTTAAAACTCACGCTGGGCTCATGTGCGTGCCTGCCCAAAATCCAGAGAGGAGAATAGAGAAAGGATTGTGGTGTGGCCATTTCCCTTGGGGGGTGTGGGGTGATTTCTTGCTGTTTCTCTGTCTCTCCAGCAATTGCACGCACCCTATAGCAAAAGACAAAACAAACAAAAAAACCTCTTAAAGAAAGATCATGAAGGACATGGAAGTGGTGTCTGGTTCCCAGAGGGAGTGATGAAGGGACCTGGCACCACTCGGCTCAGTCCCCTGTCCTCTGGCGGGGGAGGGGGGTGGGCAGCCCTCTCTGAGAGGGGGTGGAGTCCTGCATGGCCCAGGCAGGAGGCCCAGTGCTGCGCTGCACTCCCCACCCCGCCCCATTGGGTCCTGTGTTGGCAACAAGGAAGGAATGCACTCTTGTCTTGGCCTCCTGCTGGCCCTGGCCTGCCGGGCTGGGGCACGGAAGCTGGTGGAGTGAGATAGGAAAGGCCACCATTCTAGCAACAAGGTCGATGTGGCATCAGTGCCCTTGGGACAGATGGAGAGTTCCTGCAGACGCCACGGCCAGCTTGCTCCCTCTTAGGAGGATCTTCCAATGCTTCTCAAAGAAGAGCTGCTTTTCCAGACATTCAGCAAAGGGCCTGCCTCGGCTCCCTCCTCCCCAAGGCCAGGCCCGGGGACAGGGCCCTCTCTACGTCTGAGCCCTGGCCCCTTCCTCTGCCTTCTCAGAGAGCCCACAGAGCCTGCAGCCAGGAACTCAGGGCAAGGACTTCATAGTGAGACCAGCCCAGGCTTCAAGTCCCAGCTGTGCCCCAACATCAGGTGGAATTTTCAGGTCAAGTCTCAGTTGCCACCATGTGACCTGGAGCCCGATTCCTTCATTCACCAAGTGTTTACTGAGAGTCACCAGGTGCCAGACGCCGCTCCAGGGACCGGGCATCCTTGTGAGCAAGGTGCTTCGGAGGGACAAGCAGTAGGGGCGCAAGGGCAGACCTCATGATCAGCTGGATGAAGTGGAGACCTGGGGGGGCAGGGAGAGGGAATGGCAGGCGTGAAAGTCTGGAGCTGGGGGTGGTCATCCCAGCACTCACAGGATGGTGGTGCAGAGGCAAGGATGGGAGAGGTCAGAGGCCTGCAGGGGCTCCAGGCGGGACTGGGCTTTACGCAGTGGGATGGAGTGACAGGAGCTGACTCTTGTTTTTTAGTTTGTTTTTGCAAATAATTTTTAAGTTTAATTTTATTTTTCATTTGTTCTAGGGCATGTGTACTCACCAGAGAGAAACAGAAAAAAGGAAAGTGAGAAAACAAGTCGCCAGGCCCAGGACTCGAACCATGGTCAGCCAGGTGGGAGTCCAGCGCCTCAACTACCGTGCCACCTGCTGGCCCCAGGAGCTGACTCATGTTTTAACTGAATCACGTTGGCTGCTGTGAAGAATGGAATACGGTAGATGAGGGTGGGGGTCGGAAGACTAGTTAGGAGGTCCCTGCACAAACCCAGGCGGGAAATGAAGGGCATACGGTAGTGGAGGGGCGAGATTCTGGAGACAGGTGTGTGTGCAGCATACCGTCTGTGTCATGCACACACATGTGCACACACACTAACATGACACTATTTAAAATACACATTTATTTAATTGTATTCATTATCATTATTATTTTTTACCTTGCTACAGGGCACAAGTGCTCACCAGAGAGAGACAGAGAGAGGAAAAGGGAGAAAGCAAGCTACCGGTTATGGGACTCAAACCACAGTCGAACATGCAGGAATCCAGCACCTTAACCACCACACCACCTGCTGGTCCCATCACTGTTGTTGGTACTTTTTAATTGACAGAGGGAACATGTGCTTGCCAGAGAGATGGACAGCGAGAGTGAGAAAGCACGCCCCCAGGGGGACAGGGTCATACCACAATCTCTCCATTTCTTCATCCCATCAGGTTTGGGGCACGCACTGCACAAGCCCAGTGTGTTTTTCAAGCTGCCAGAGCTGGGATTCGAACTGTGGTCAGCCATGCAGGATCCAGCTCCAGCCCTAATATATTATTTCCATAAATATTATCTATAATATATAAATTATATGGTAGGGGCCTGCAGGTGGCACTGTAGTTAGGACACTGGACTCCCATGTGGCTGACCACGGTTTGAGTCCCAGACTCGGTGGTTTGCGTTCTCACTTTCTCTCGGGTGACTATAGCAAGTTAGTCATCCGACTAACTTGGCTTTGCGGCTACATCGCCAGACTCCCACATGGCCAACTGCAGTTCAAGTCCTGGACACGGGGGCTTGAAAATCACATAGGGACCGGCAGATGGTATAATGATTATGTCAGTAAACTCCCACATAGTCAACTGTGGTTCGAGTCCCTGACCTGGCAGCTGAAAACTCATGCTGGGCACGTGTGTGTGTGTATGTGTGCCCCAAGTCTCAGGAGAATGGAGGAGGAGTTGCAGCATAGCCATCCCCCAGGGGGGTGATTTCTCGCTGTCTCTGCAGCAAGCGTGCATGTTCTATAGCAAAAATCTCTCTAAAACAGAAAAAAAGAAAATCACGCCAGCTGCATGCACATGCATGTCCAAGATCCCAGTGGAAGAGAAGGGATGGCAGCATGGCCACCCCCTGGGGGGTGATTTCTCATTTTCCCTTTCACTGTCTCTCTCTCCTCTCTTTCCATGGCGAGTACATGTGCCCTAAGGCAAAAATCTCTTAAGATAATAAAAATAATAAATAACTAAAATAATTCTTTAGAAAGTAAGCATATGATATACAAGTATGTGTTTATTAGTGTACGAATGTTAGATACGTTGTGTGCATACTACGTATTACTGTATAAGCTCATACTTGACCTTGCTAACCATGTGAGCTCTCGAGATGTTTCCTGTAGAACATTTCGGACACATACAGCAGGAACTCCCAGGTGTCAGGGCCCAACTTCAACAAGTGGCAACTCAGGGCCGGCTGATTCCACCTCTGCCCCGCGCACCCCCACCCTGCCACGGCAAGACGCCCTATCACCAAACCCTGCCCAGCGAGAAGGCGGAGGCTTTGGGCCAGGCTGGGTTTGGCCGTGAGCAGTTGTTCCGTGCTTTACGTGAGCACCCTGAGGAGGGGGTGCCATTTACAGAGCAGAGAGGCCTGTGCGCTTCCGGTGTAGAAGGTGACCACTAGCCTCGCCCTCACCCGGACGTTCACCTGGGGTGCATTTCCACCCGTCCCTTCCTGCCCGGCATCCGCCCCCACTGCTCTCAGAAGCCATCTCACTGATGTCATCGACTGTCCTCCAGCTGACGCACTCCTGCCCTTATCTCACCGCGACCTGGAGGAACGTTAGGGCTCCTGTCACTCGCGCCTCTCCGTCTCCCTGTCCTGCGTCTGCACCACCCTGCCTGGCCAGGGACACCTGCATAGGCCGCCAGTTCTCCCCCTCCCAGTGTCGCAGAGTGCGAAGGTCATTTCTTTCTCTTTCTCCTTTCTCTTTCTTTCCTTCCTTTTCTTTCTTTCTTTCCTTCCTTCCTTTTCTTTCTCTTCTTTCTTTTTTTTTCTTTCTTCTCTTTCTTATTTCTTCCTTTATTATTTTGTTTTTGAGAGGTTTTTGCTATAGGGTGCTTGCGCTCGCCAGACAGAGAGAGACATAGAGACAGAAAGCGAGAAATCACGCCCCAGGGGGGATGGCCACGCCACAATCCCTTCTCCTCCATTCTCCTCTCGGGATCTTGGGCATGCACACGCCCAGCAAGAGTTTTAAGCCATCGAGTCCAGGACTCAAACCATGGTCGACTACATGGGAGTCCAGCGACATGGCCATTACGCCAGCTGCTAGTCCCTTATTTCCTCCTTCTTAAACATTTATTTATTTATTGTGATTTTCAAGCCACTGGATCCAAGAGTCGAACTGCAGTTGGCTGTGTGGGAGTTTAGCACCTAACCACCATGCCACCTGCTGGCCTGTGTAGGTCATTTCTTGGCTGCGAAGCCCTGGCTTGCTGCCCTCCGCCTACGCCTTCCAGCCCACACCACCCGTGCCCTGCAGAGCCCTCAGTTTATCCTCCTAGCGCCCCACCTCGTGTCCTCCTGACCACCACCTCTGTGAGTAGGCGTCGCCGAGCCAGAAACCTGGGGCCGTCTGCATTTCCGCTCCCTCACCCTGGCCACAGCCAGTTCCAAGTCCTATGAATAACAATGATGATGACGGTGACAGCTGGCAATTTGAGGGACTGCGTGTCGCCGAACGCTTTACACTTATGTCACATGCAATCTTCCCACGCCCCTAGTACCAACCTGGTTTTATAGAGGCCCGGACAGCCTGGATACCCCAAATTAATGGCGGGAATCCAGGCTGGGAATTGGACCTAGCCAGGACCCTGTGACCCAGGACACCAGGTCCTGACTGACAGTATCCTGCTTCCCAGGGGCACCGATCCACAGCCCTCCTCCCACAGCCCACCTGCCGGGCTTCCCCGGCACAGGATGGCTGCCATGATCGATGTCCCCGTTTCCCTCCAGCTCCCCGCAGGCCCTGCTGGCCCGACTCATCCCCACCCGCAACCCCTGCCCCTTGCTGATGCCCTTCCCCCCCGCGTTGGCAGCCACGGTCCCTACTTCCCTTGATGAGTGCGCTCATATTCCCAGGCTCCAGGGCCAGCGAGGACTGCAGGGTGGCTGGGGGGGGTGGGTGGGCGAGACTCTGTCACCAGGTCCAGGAGCTGGGCTGCTGTGCTCAGCCTCTACTCCTGTGGCTTGGCACCCGCGTGTCTGCGACGTGCTTGAAGTTGGAACCTGGACGTGTGCCAGCTCCTCCGAGGGGCTGCTGGCCCAGGAGCTGTGGCCGGGCGGCAGAGGGAGGCATGTGTCATCTTCTGACCTCCTGGGCCGCAGGGCCTGGGAGACAGGGTGTCTTCCTGGAGCTGTGTCGCAGACATTGAGAGGCCACTGAGGCGGTGGCTCAGAAACCCCTGTGGGGTGGCTCAGGGCTAAGTCATGGACTGCAAACCCCACGGCAGCCTCAGCTGTAGGGTTCCCCTCATGGAGCAGTTCTGTAAGGTTCTAGGCACAGTCTGGTGCTGCCTCCTTCTCCAGCCCTCTCAATATTTTTAAAAGAATTATTTATTCAATTTTATTTATTATTTTTATTATTATTATATTCAATTTGACCAGAGAGAGAGAAAGCAAGCCACCAGGTCCAGGACTTGAACCACAGTCTGCCATGCGGGAGTCCAGTGCCTTAACCACCACCCCACCTGCCACCCCCACCCCCGACATTTTATAAGCACCTGCTTTCCTGCACTAAACCCTTTTTCTGGCTAGAGCACCCACGGCAGTACTGGTTTCCTGCATGGAATCCAGATACACCGCGCAGGGACTGTGACTTGCCAGAAACAAGAGTGAGGGACCAAAGCTATGCCCAGCAGGGACGTTATGGGGATGGCCACCAGGGCCTTGTCCAGTCCTGGGCTGGCCTAACAGATCAAATACCAGATGTGAGGGCGATCTGGCTGTGACATCTGTCACCCCACTGATCGCCAGGGCTGATTCGGCTGAGCTGGCTGGGCCGGCGTCCCCCTCCTCCCTCACCGCTCCACGCGCGTCCCTTCCGAAGCTGCGTGCTCGGGGGAAGAGGACGACCATCGACGGAGGAAGACAGTTCTTCACTCAGGGGTACGTGGCCGCGCTCCCCGCCACAGCCTCCAAACGAGCTCTGGAGGTCCGCTGCAGGAGGGCGGAGGGGGCTACATTCCCACTCCAGGCACATCCCGATCAGGTGCCACACATGGCGGTCTGCCCTTCTGTAAAAAAGAAACAAAAAGAAAGCAAAACAATCAGATTAACTACCGCTGTCAGCCCAAGTGAAGAGGGGTCACGAATAACAGTGCTGCCCTCACCCAGCTCGCTGTGCCTGCCAGGCACTGCTCTGAGGACCTACAACACTCATGCCAGGCCAGCAGGTGGCATGGTGGCTAAGGCGCTGGATCTCCGTGGCTGGCCGTGTGGTTTGCGTCCTGGACCTGGTGGCTTGAAAAACATGCCCGGCACAAGTGCACGTGTGCCCAAGGTCCCAAAAGGAGGATGGAGGAGAAGGGACTGAGGTGTAGCCAACCCCCCTGAGTTAGAAAAGGGGTACAATGGGGTAAGCCCACAAAGGGGGTGACTTCTTTCTCTTTCTCTCTCTCTCTCTGGTGAGTGCATGTGCCCTACAGCAAAAACGTATTTTAAAAACAAGTTATTTATTCCTCAGAACAACCTCACTGACAGCTACAGCGATCACCCCTTTTTTGTGGATGAGGCAGAGTTGGGACCAGCAGGTGGCATAATGGCTATGCCGCTGGGCTCCCATGCAGTCGACCACAGTTCCAGTCCTGGACCCGGTGGCTTAAACTCACACCAGGCATGTGTGTGTGCGTGCCCAAGATCTCGAGAGGAGAAGGGATTACGGTGTGGCCATCCCACCTGGGCATGATTTCTCACTTTCTGTCTCCCTATCTCTCTCCGTCTTTCTGGCAAGTGCATGCGCTCTATAGCAAAAACCCTCTCCAAAAAAAGAAAAAAAAAGAGAATGACGTGGAGTGTGTGCCTAAGGTCACCGTGCCAGGAAGCAGAGGCCTAAGCCCACGGCCCAGAGGCCATCCCTTTACCACTGAGTGCTGCAGGAGCTTCTAGGAACATTCTTTCTTTCAAATTTTCCTCCATGAAGGGCCAGCAGGTGGCATGGTGGTTAAGGCTCTGGACTCCCACACGGTCGACCACAGCTCAAGTCTCAGACCCAGCGGCTTGGAAAATCACACTGGGCATGTGTGTATGAATGCCCAAAATCCCAAGAAGAAAATGGAGGAAAAGGGATTACAGTGTGGCCATAGCCCCTGGGTAGTGATTTCTTGCTTTCCCTCTGTCTGTGTCTCTGTCCAGTGAGCGCACGTGCCTTATGACAACACTCCCCCCCCCAAAAAAAAATGTCCTCCGTGGGTGGAAGGTGAGATAGATAGTAAGACAGAGAACCCCTGACAGGGTCTTGATGGCCGCTGAGCCTCACACACAGGCCCAGTGTGCTCGGGAGGCCTCCAGGTGCCAACCTAGAACCATCCCACGTGGGCCAGCCTCACAGAGCACGCAGTTTCCAGCCACACCACCATCTGGCCCCCATGGCCGCTGCATGGAAAGACATGTCAAGTGCGTTCCATAGTCTTACTTGCTCCTCACAGGATCCCATGAGGAAGGGCTCTATTAGTCCCACACCACAGAGGAGGAAACTGAGCCCAAGGGTTAGTGATCTGCCTGTGGTCGCAAGATGGCCAGTGGCTTGTTAGCTGGTGCTCAGAACTGCCACCTTCAAGGGCCTGGAAGGAAGCTCTGTAGCTGCACGGGGCCCTGGGCTGGTTCTGTCACCAAGCAGGGGTGGGGGGTGACACAGCCAGGGCCCAGCATAGACTTTACCCTCCCTGTGAACACTGGGGCAGCCCAGGTCCACTCAGTCGCTGCCCGGCACCAGCTGTGCTGCGCTCAGGCTGCAGGGACGGCCCATCCTCTCCTACTCTATGAGGGGACCTTTTGGAGAGACAGAGAAAGTGCATGTGTGTGTGCACACAACCCATGGTGAGTGACGTGCTATCATCTCTTCTCCACGCACACTCCCACGGCGTTTTTCAAGCTGCTAGGTCTGGGACTTGAACTGCACGGTCATGTGGATCCAACCACTTTACCCACTATGCCACAGGCTGGTCCCATTGTATTCCTTTTCTAACTCACCACCTGGGCCCCAGGGCCTCAAGCTCAGGCTCCGGACTCTACAGGATGCTCCAAGAAACACCAAGGAAGACCCTGCTGGCTGCTGCTTGGCCTCTTCCACATGCCAGAGCCCACCCCTCTAGCTCTGCCCCTGCACCCCTGCCCTTCCTCAAGAACCTCGTTAGCTGAACTCCACCAGCAGTCTGCACTCTTGCTTGGCTCACTCCTGTTTCAGCTGGAGCCTCAGTTCCACTTTACTCCACGTAATGGTGAATCTTGGGACCAGTAGGTGACATGGTAGTTAAGGTGCTGAACTCCCACATGGCCAACTCCATGGTTCAAGTCCCGGACCCAGCAGCTTGAAACTCACACTGGGCACGTTTGCAAGCATGCCTAAAATCCCAAGAGGAGAATGGAGGAGAAGGGATTGCAGCATGGCCATCAGCCCTGGGGAGTAATTTCTGATTTTCCCTCTCTCTGTTTCTCTCTCTCTCTCCAGCAAGCACAAGTGTCCTACGGCAAAAAAGTCTATTAAAAAAAGCAAATCTGTTGGAAGTTCCCACCTATTCTGGGAGGAACCACTTGTGCTTCTCATCAATTCTCCTGGTCTGGGTAGTAAAGACTCAGCTTCATCCAAAGACACCACTGGCCTTGTCCTGGCTCCTGGGAGGTCCAACTAGCTGTGAATCATGAATTTAGCTGGTCATTGTCACCAGTTATTCCTGATGGGTCCTGATAGCTTCTGCTAGTAGAGTCACTCATGGGGGGGGGCAGATAGTTTCTGCTAAAAGGATGACTTGGGACGGGTCTGGTCATGCCTCTCAGTTCCTGTGATGTCAGCCTGGCCCCCAGAGAGGATCTGGAAGATGAGCTCAGCTGAGTGGTCAACGATTTGGTCACTACACCATGGCGAGCCTCCCTCTGCATTGCACCCCACATCGAGGTGCTGGGCGGGGCCATCCTCTGACTCCCAGGAGACACAACGGAAGCTTCGTGTTTAGGGCTCGCCCAGGCCACGCCCTCTGTCTCTTCTTCTGGCTGGTTTTGGAAAAGTCATGACATATTCCTCTATTTTTCTATGCAAAAATGTGCCATGAGTTTTCCAATGACCCAATATAAAGATATATCATTTTTGGGGAAGTTTATTTATTTATTCCATGAGTGAGACAGAGAGAAAAACAGCCAGGACCCAACCCCAGCTCCAGCCAGCCCTAGTTCATGGGCCAGGACACCCTGGGAGGTCTCCAGACGCAAACCTGGAACATCCCGTGTGGTCGCCTGGTCGTTTAAACGCCGTGTCCCTAGCTGGTTCCGACGCATACCCTCTGACTGTAAGAAAAGTGCAGCCTTCGGTACAGCGCCCTGCTGAGTTCTGTGCGTCATTCCAGCAAGTTGTTGAACTGAGGGGGCAGCGGGAACGTCCACATTTGTAGTGTTTGTCAGAAGTAAGAGTGGGCCAGGGACCTGAAATGGGCTGGTGCCCGAAGGCAGGGCAGTCTCCCAGAGGGCTGTGCCCTCGGCCTGTGATGTTTGGCTCAACTCCAGGGAGCGGGCGCGGGAACACCCCGTGAGCTCACCAGCCTCATCTCAGCCCAGTGGAAGGATCTGGCGTAAGGACCTTCCTGGTACAATGACCACATTCTGTCCTCCACGGAGCTCACGACATGTGCCAAGAGCCATGGCTGTACACCGCGGTGGACTACGGAGACTTAGCGGAGAAGGACACCCTGCCATTTGCAACTGCGTGGATGAACTGGAGGACATGATGCCGAGGGGAATGAGCCAGACACAGAAAGACAAGTATCGCGTGATCGTTGACGAGGATCTCAAGATGCTACACTCAGAGAAGTGGAGTGGAGTGGCGGTCACCAGGAGGAGGGGGATGGGAAGCTGTTGGTTAAAGTACACAAACCGTCAGAGAGGAGGGGGGGCCACGGTGCGAGACGGGGACTGCGGTTAATCACGATGCACCATCTACTTAAAAACCACTCGCTTTTAAGCATTCCCGCACAGGTAAACGAGCAGTACGTGCAGTAATGCATGTGGGAGTCAGTGTGACTTTACCAGCCCACAGTTAACAAACTCCCAAACATGATGTTGTAAACCATGAACATACACTTGTCTTTTTAAAGAGAGTTTTGCTGTAGGACATGTGTGCTTGCCAGAGAGACAGAAAGTGAGAAATCACCCCCCAGGGGAAATGCCACCTCACAATCCTTCTCCTCCTCCATTCTCCGGGATTTGGGGCATGCACGGGGCTCCAACTGTGGTCGACTAGGTGGGAGTCCAGCAACGTAACCATTACACCATCTGCTGGTTACAATACATACCATTTTGATTTGTCAATTAAAGAAATAAAAATAATAGGGGGAAAAAGGTCCGAAACACAGGAACCGTCTTAACCAACATTTCTATGGGATCAGAGGGAAGGAGTAGGGAGGTCAGAAACAAAGGGATGGGAACTGGAGAGGGAAGACCCCAGGAGGACAGAGCAATGGGGACACCAGGGCCCCGGGTCCCTTCCTCCAGAGGTGGGGGAGAGTTGTGAGGGAGATGGGGACACAGAGCCCCAGGCATCTGAGCAAATGGTGGGGTGAGGCGGTGGGCTGGGGTGGCTGCTGGCTTTTTGCTTTCCATAGGAGGAGGAGGCCACAGGTGTCCGAGTCCACATGAATTCGATGAAAACAGCAGGTGGGTGGTGGGGCCCTGACAGAGGGGGTGCTGTGTAAATTGGTGAGATTGTGACTTTTGCCTAATTCGCTGAGGATGTGTTTAAATTCCATTTTTAAAGCAATCAGTCCTAAAACCTCAGGATAGACACACCTTGCCCAGGGCCTCCTTCTTGGAAGAGACTCTAGTGACCTGCTGGGACCCAGACTAGGCCCCACCTGGTGCTACCTGACCTTCTAGACTGGACAAGGAGGGCCAGCACGCCTCAGCGCCGGGACAGGAGCGAGCGTGCCCACTGTTCTCCTTCACCAGGTGAACAGCCCAGATCAGCTTTTCCACGGCAGGAGTTTCCAGGCTGTCACGCATACTTGGAAGAAGCCAGGGTGAGACACTACTCAAGTCACACTTTCTTGATATTACTCTATCTTTCCCCAGGAGGACTGCACTCAACAAACTCGGACACCTGTGGCCTCCTCCTCCTATGGAAAGCAAAAAGCCAGCAGCCACCCCAAGCTGATAAGATTAATCTACAGAGCAAATCATGGTGTAATTTCCTATTCTGAAACTTTGTAGTTAATTTTAAAAAAGGGTTTCATTTTCCTATTGGTCTGATTTCACAGGAACATTTTACCTGTTTCTGTGAGGCATTTTTGTCTCCTGGAAGAAAGGCTCTGATTGGCCCCCAACAACTGACAATCTGGTGTAATGAAAATTTCCAGTGTAAACTCATTTTCCCTCCGTTTCAGCAATTTTAAATCTATATATAGAGATATCTTTGTCAGAAATGCATCGTTAGCGTCCCCTGATAAACTAATTGTCTCACGTTGTCACTGCAAAGAGAGATCTATTAATGGGTCTCGTCTCCCGACTGATGCCCGCCCTGCTCTGCCTGCTGGCGTGTGCCAGCCACTCTGTCCACAGACGCAGATGCGATAAGGCCTTAGTAGAGATCATCAAAACTCTGAACATCCTCACAGCGAGCAAGGTGAGCACGCTATCTGGCACCATCTCTTCCTATCTTTTGGTGAGGCTGTGGGTATTGATAGACCATGAGAAGAATGTGATGGCTAGGGACGCTGCAGCTGGTGGCTGGTGGCAGGACAGGAGCTTAGCAAGACACCCCTCGTGCCATTCTCTTGTCTGAGAGGTTGGAGGAAGCTCTCCCAGTCTGAGGGAGAGAGAGGAGCTCAAAGAGGGTTTCTCCATCCACTTGGAGGTTAACTCTTGTCTCTTCCTTTCTCGTTTCTGCCTGGGCCAAGACTCTGTGCACCGAGGTGACCGTAGCAGACATCTTTGCCGCATCCAAGGTAAGACGCTGTCCCGTGGTTGCTGTGGCAGGTGGGTGGCTGGGGAGAGAGCCATCCACAAATATCTGATTGAGAGACTTCTTTCATGGGAATGAGCAGGCCCCAGGGAACCACAGACATTAGATAGTTTCAAAGAATGAGAATTCTGATCTTTGACTCTTAAGTTTTGGTGTTTCCGGTTTCACTTGATTGAAAAAATGCGTAATAAAAAGTTTGGATGCTGTAAGCCTAACTCAGGTTGTGGCCTGGGAAGAGCTCTTCAGGGTTTTACGCAGCCTTGGCATCAGCCCCGGAACATGGAAGAGACTCCATACGTGCCTGGTGAATCAGAGAAGTTTTTTGGCCCATACATTTCGGAAAAACCAAACACTCTCACAAAAACAGATATTGAGATTACAGGTAGAAGGAGCTTTCATTTTGTCTAAGAGACTTCCTATGGCAACAGAACGGTGTCTCCAGAGTCCCTCTTCCACAGCCTGGTCACTGCAGACCACTGCGTTCGGGGGCTGGGAGTCTGGAGACCCCCAGCTTGCTCTGCCCTTCTGCCCTTCCAGACTCCATGCCATCCTGGCCCAGCGCGGTCCTGCTTCGGTGTCCTGCCCCACACATCCCTGCTTCTGGCCTCTGCCTCCCGCGCTCTCACCCCCGCCCCTCTGTGCAGTGGGAGGAGATAGATTTGACAGCTGATAGTGCATTTTCTCTGACAAACACATGACAACTGCCAGATCGATAGCTTTGTGCACTTCAGTTCCTGTTTTCATGGAAACACACAACTGAGAATGAAAGTCCCAAAGCTTCGATGTACCAGTGGTCTCCGAATTACCTGCTTTCCACGGGCACTAGAGAGGGTGACTTGGCCGGGAGAGAAGCCCTTGCATCGGGCGGGTCACGTCTCAGCGCTCGGGCCATAACCAAGGCCCGTCCTGTTCAGGAGGAAGGTCCTGTCCTGCGTGTATCTGAGCTGCCTTGCTTCATTAAAGATTATTCTAGATGTTTGATAAAAGATGAAGATGAGATTTTGAAGGGCAAGGTATATCTAAAATCTATCTCCATGTCCTCCCAACCCAGACAGTACCTCCCACCGCCTGTGCTCTGGGTCCTGCCGAGGCCACCGCACCGCTGAGGCCTACCAAGGCCTCAGGAAGGGGCCGGCACTGGGAACCAGCCCCGGGGAAAGGGCCGACGGTCTGCAAGCGAGACAGCCTGTGGGCCTCGGCCCTAGTGATGACATTAGTTAGCGGCCCGGCCCCTGCAAGTCTCCTTCACTCCGCTTTGTGCCTGTTTCCACATGTGAGAACATGAAAGTTACCTTGGCAGTTGGTTGGAACCTGCCTTTGAGTTCATGGCAAGTGTTATTGCAAGATGACGTGTCCCTGATTACAGAGGCTGACGGCAGAGACACAATGCGTGGAAGGAGAGGCCAGTGGTTGGGAACTCTCACACTCCATGACTCCACACCTGGGGGGACCCCCGCACCTTACCCTCCCGTTACTGGCTTGTCTTTCCTCCACTCTCACGCCGCTCCCTCACCACACAC
>NW_006204205.1:3786466-3810758 GCF_000334495.1 Tupaia belangeri chinensis | reverse complement strand
TGCGGGGACCCCCGCACCTTACCCTCCCGTTACTGGCTTGTCTTCACTCCGATCTCACGCCGCTCCCTCACCACACACGGACATCTCCTACGCGGGTCCCCGCCACGCTCCTCCACTCTCACCGTGTCGCGCGTCTTCCCCGAGCTGCTTCTGTGTCTCCTGCACTTAATCTCACTCTCCTGTTCTGTCTCCCTCTAAGACTCAGCACTGCTTACTTACATATTAAGACATTTCAGAACAGGGAAGTGTTATTTTAAAAACTGCATAAAACTGGTCTGTGAAAGGAGAAGGTACTTCCTCATGTTTCCAAAGAGCATCTTTCCAAAATCCAGTCTTTTCTTTTTCTTTTTAAGTTTTCATAGGGCATGTGTGCTCTTGAGGGAGAGGGTGTGTGAGAGAGAAGGAGAGTACCCTTCTCACAAGGGAGATGACCACAGTGCACCCCCTTCTCCAGTTTCCCCTTGAGATTTGGGACACAAGAGCATGCACGCCCAGCATGTTTTTCAAGCCACTGGGTCTGGGACTTGAACCACGTCAGCCATGTGGGATCTAGCTGCTTTATGCACCATGCCACTAGCTGGCCTCTATTTCATTCCTTGTGGATATCAGGAATTTCAGACCAGCAATGGCATAGTGGTTATGTTGCTGGACTTCCATGTAGTCAATCACGGTTTGAGGTCCGAATCTGGCGGCTTAACACTCACGCCAGGCACGTGTGCATATATGTCCCGAGAGGAGAGTGGAGGAGAAATCTCATTTCCTGTCTCTCTGGCATGTGCATGCACCCTATAGCAAAAATCTCTCTGGGGAAAAAAAGGAATTTTAATTTATTGTTCTCTCTCTCTTTTTTTTTTTTATTAAATGAGATAGAGACAGCGGAGTTGGGGGAGGGACAGAGATACACATAGGTGTTTTTTGGACAGGGTCTTACTGCAATCCTCTGCCCCTGCAGAGGGGTCTTACTGCAATCTGCCGCCCCAGTTAGCTGGGACACCATGCCAAACCTGTTCAGGTGGGTCTAGAATCCAAACCCAGACCTTCCAGCTTCAGGCAGCAGCATCGTACCGTGTAAGCCACCATAGCTGGGCCAAGAATTCTACTACCTCTAAGTAGAGTAGCATCCAGCTCTTAGAAGCTACTGGGAAAACATGCTGGCCTAAATCTGAGCCTCACAGGCAGTACCCACCTGGGTAGCTACAAAATTAAGGCTGTCCGAGGACGGGCAAAGTGGAAAACAGGCAAGCCGGCTGGTGGGTGATGGGTTTCCTGGGAAGCCCATTATGTGCAGATAGTCCTTATTTATCAAGGACAGCTGAACCTGTAGTTCTTCACAGGATTCCATACTGCCTCTCAAATAGTTCTGTTTTTTTCAAAGATTTTTACCATATATACCCCTGGCTGGCTGACTGTGGGTGGAACTGGAGTTAATGAATGCAGTCCCAAAGCTGGGATCTTTATGGCCCTTCATGAGGGCAATGAAGAACCCGGTCAGAACTGACCATCATGCCACGGGAGGAATCTCCCAGAGGCCATTTCTCAGCACTCCTGGAGGGACAGACATCCTCTTGACCAGGGTCTCTGCTCTTCTGAGTCTCCTCCTGAGCAGTTCTGGTCTGTGAGGCCCATGAGGTTGAGGAAGTGTCTCTGAGCCACCGCCAGACATGGCCGGCGAGAGCTGGACAGTCAGGTGGGGGCAGCCCAGGCAGGAAGCCAGGGTGGCAGGGGTGCCATCCTCACTGCCATACCAAGGGGGCTAAAAAGTTAAGGCCTTCAGCTAACACTGCCTTTAGAATTCGTTTTAGTTTTCCCATGCCACGCGGACTCTTTTCTACTCCCATGTCATCCTGATTGCCTTTAGAAAGCCCTCTGGGACCCCCCAGCGTTTCCCCTTATTAGGAGGCTGTATCCTGGACAAAACCAAGCGGCAGTTTAACCTGTAGGCTCCAGGACAAATTTTCAGAAGTCACCAGATCTTGTTGGAGAAGTACTCAGAGGGGTCCTTCTTTTGGCCATCTGGAATCTCACTGTTCTCTGGGCCGCAGCACGGGTGTCTGCCTCCATCTGGGTGCAGAGCGGCCACTGTCCTCACCACCTCCCCTTGCCCACAAGTCCCAGAGAAGTATGGCGATGCATGGGAGGTCTCCTGACTCCCAGAGCCCAGAGGTACCAGTCCCACCCTTAAATTCCCAACTAGCACCAGGGAACAGGATGGCTCTCAGCTGGGTACTGGGCCATCGGAAAAGTCACTTTCCCATGCAAAAAATGCGTCATGACTTTTCCGACAACCCAGTACTTCAAAAGCCCTGCCAGGGAACATCAAGCCCCACAGGGCAAAGGAGGAAGCTTTTGTGTTCGGGATTCTGATGTCTCAGGATGGCTCTAGGCCTTCCTGGGAAAACCGTAAAATATGAACTGCACTTCTAGAATTTAGCCTATAGAAATAAGAGATGAACACAAGGAGTTACACAGACTACTCATTGCTGTGTTATTTACAGAAGTTAAAAAAAAGTCCAATAATAGACTGATAAATTATGCCATTCTTTTAAAAAGGTATTATTATTATTTTAAAATTTTGCTATAGGATATGTGTGTAAAGGAGAAAGTGAGAAAGCAAGCCACCAGGTCTGGGACTCAAACTGTGGTCAGCCATGTGGGAATCCAGCGCCTTAACCACTACACCACCTGCTGACCCCAGTTATGCTAATTGATGTTGTGGTTTTCCATGTGGTTCTCAGTCCCATGTTCTTAAACATTACTGAATGACTTAAGAAAATGCTTATAGAAATTTAAGTATAAAAAAGTACAATAGTAAAAACCATTGAACCACTGGTCTCTACCTTGGGGGAAAAAATGCATTAAAAGACCTGGGAAGACATTTATCAAAATATTAACCGAGATATTTACCTCGAATCTGGGAAGATATTTATCAAAAAACCACCAGCTCTCTCTGGCTGGTGGAATGAGTGAATTCATTTTTGCTGACTACATATTATCTTTATAGTTAAACACATATTACTTTGATAATCAGAAAAAAAATACGTAACTGTAGGAGTGTCAAAGCTGTTTGGACAGTGCTTCCTATAAAAGCCCCCGGGGGGGTCTTACTGCCCACTGTGACTCGGCAGCTCTGGAGTAGGGTCTGAGAGTGCCTTTCTCGCTCGCTCTCTTTTTTAATTTGCCATAGGGCCCATGTGCTCACCAGAGACAGAGAGGGAGGGGGAGAGAAAGTGGGAAACAAAAAAAGGAAAGTGAGGAAGTTCCCCCATGGGGAATGGTCATGCCGCAATCCCTTCCCTCTCTCTCCCTCCTTCCAGGATTTTGGGCACACATGCATACGTGTCCATTTTTCAAGCTGCTGGGTCCAGGATTAGAACCATGTGGTTTCCCATGTCGGATCCAGTCACCTTAACCACAATGCCACCCCCTGGCCCAAGGTTCTGCATTTCTAACCCAACTGATGTCCATGGACCACACTCTGAATAGCAATGGACCGGAGCATGGCCCAGAGGGGCTAGAGATCACTTTCTTTGTCTGGACTGGGTAACAAAACTGGCCTCCAGCAAGGGCCACTCTCCAGGCTTCAGGCCTTTGCTCTTCGTGGAAATGACAGGGTACCCAGGCCTGATTCAGACATACACGACCCCGCCCCCGGTTCCCAGCCAGAACTGCTCCCCCAGCTGTGTTCTTCTAAAACTCAACATCCACAGGAAGAGCCATGTGGCCAGACCACGAGAGCTGCCAGCACTCCAAGGTCCTGACCACACCATTTGAGGCCAAAGGCCTCTTGTGGAAACTGTCCACGGCCAACTCAGTGGCACCCTCTCACAGAAGACTCCCCCAACCTCCCCAGCCAGACTCCTGGGGCACCTGGCTCAGATCTGGGCTCTTATCTCTTGCTCTATGGGGAATGCCTCAGCCCTCACTCAGACCATGCCCTGTGGGCCCTGCTCTCTCCCATCAGGAGAGCCAAGTGGAGCGTGCTGCCCAGAGCCATGTCTGGGCCAGAGTGGGCTCTAGGTTACCCAGCAAGCACTGGGACTGGCAGGGATGGCTGGACTCTAAAACCGTGGAGGAACGAGAGCAGACTCAGTAAGCTCACGTGGGCGCCTTCCATAGAAAGAACAGCTTGCGTGGTGTGGACACGGGCTGCAGACAGATGGTCCCGCATTCAACCCCCAACTCTGCCATTTAGCTAGCGGGGGTACATGACTCAGGTTCTCGTTCAGCAAAACCCTCCGAGAGAAAAGAAATGAAGGAGCTCTGAGGGGAAGCTGCTGCCCTGCAGCCACCGGGAGGGGTTATTCACAGAGGGCCATGACATTGACAGCAGCCTTCGTGCCCGTGGAAGAAATGCCTGAACACGGATGACCTTCCCCACTGTCCTCGTGGAGAGATTGATCTGGGGGAAAGCCACCTTCTCGTGTTCAGAGCAGACCAAGCGTATGACCACCTGTGGCGTTTCTTTTTCTAGAACACAACCGAGAAGGAAACCTACTGCAGGGCTGCGGCTGTGCTTCAACCGTTCTATGGCCACCATGGGTGTCTCACAGAACCCAAAGTGGCCCGACTCCTGAGAGGACTCAACAGGAACCTCCACTGCCTGGCCCGCTCGGTAAGCTGTGCGGTGTCACTAATTAGCCACTAGCCTGGCTCGTGAAGGACAGCGGTCTCACTCCCACACATGCCCGTGAGCTGGAGCAGGCCACACTGAGTCTTTGGGTTCTGCCCGAGGAGGACGGCCAACGCCTGCAGACGTTGGAGCAGGGCAGAGGCTAGGATCTGCTTTGAATGACCAAGGTGTGGCAAAGACTGCAGAGGGAGAAGCATACCAGCATGGAGGCAGGGTGCCCTGCAGAGCTACCACTGTAAGCCAGGCTAGACGGTGGGCTCTCGGGTAGGATGAGAGCAATGATTAGAGGTGATCAGAGATGAACTAAACTAGAGGGCCGGCACGTGGCACGGTGGTTAAGGTGCTGGGTCCCACATGGCTGCCGGCTGCAGTTCACGTCTCAGACCTGGCAACTAGAGAAACACGCCAGGTGCACGAGCGTGCATGCATAAAATCCCAGGAGGAGAATGGAGAAGGGATGGCGATGTGACCACCCCACTGGGGGGTGACTTCTCACTTTCCTTCTCTCTCTCTCTGGTGAGGGCATGCACTTTAGCAAAAAAAAATAAAAATAAAAAAAATAAAACAAACAAACAAAAACCACAGAGCCAGAAAGAGTTGCTGACAGGTCAGCAGAGAGGAGCTGGTGCTATTTACAGAGATGAAAGACTGGGGGGAAAACAGGCTGCAGGTTGAACAGCAGATCGAGAGTTAAGTTTTGTACCCAGTAAATACCAGATACCTCTCAACAGCCGAGTGGAGATGGTGAAGATGGTTAGAAGAGCCCGAAGCTTAGGGTGAACATCAGAAGAGTCAGAAACTACCATATAAGGCAGTCCTGGGGCCAGCAGGTGGCTGGACTCCTGCGTGGTCGGCTGTAGTTCGAGTTCTGGACATGTCGGCTTGAAACTCATGCCAGGTGCATATATGCATGTGTGCCTCAAATCCCCAGAGGAATGGAGAGGGATTGTGGCGTGGCTGTTCCCCCTAAGGGGTGATTTCTTGCCTTCTGTTTCTCTCTCTTCAGAGAGTATACGCTCCCTATAGGAAAGTTCTCTAAAAAAAAAAAAAAAAATTAAAAATTAAAATAGGAAGTCCTGGGGACCAGCAGTTAGCGTAATGGCTATGTCCCGGACCTGGTGGCTTAAAACTCACGCCGGGTGCGTGTGCGTGCGTGCCCAATATCCCGAGAGGAGAATGGAGAAGGGATTGCGGCATGACCATCCCCCCTGGGGGGTGATTTCTCGCTTTCTGTCTGTGTCTGTCTGGCGAGCACACGCGCCCTTATAGCGAAAACCTCTAAAAAAAAAGGAAGTCCTAAGGTGGATGCTAGTTAAAGCCTGAATGAAAGAGAAAGGAAGAGAGCCAAGGATGAGCCCACAGGCACGCTAACATACACAGGTCAGGGAGAGAGGCTGCAGCAGAGGCTGAGAACTAGCCCCTGAAGAAAAACCAAGCGTGTGGTGCCTCAGAGGCAGGTGAAGATACTTCTAAAGAGGAAGTGACCAATGGTGTCAAACATACCCAAGAGTCAGGCACGGCGAAGACTGAGAATGGCCCTGGGCTTGGCATGATGGAGGCCGTCAGTGATGCTGGTGTGTGTGGAGGGCAGAGGAGAGCCTGACTGGAGCCGCTTCAGTGGCGGACAGGATATGGAGAGGTGAGCAAGGAGGTTCCATGAGAAGGGAAGCTCCTTAGAGCCTGCAGAGAAGTGGAACAAGAGCCGACTGGCAGGTCTAGAGTGAGGCAGGGTGTACATTCAGCATGGTAATGATATGCCAATAGGAGTATATCATTAGCTGGCTCTTGACAATCTGGGAAAGCGGGGACCCACACGGAAGGAGAACTGTGAGAACTGCCTCGTGGGGATGTGAAGAGGGGGACACAGGCTCAGAGAAGCCAGCATGTAGGCGTGATCTGTGGGCAAGGCGCATGGGGGCCACCGACAAGAACAGAGCTTAATCTATATGTGGCCAGGAGAAACGAAGAGTTGTGGGCAGGAGACCAGCTCCGACTGACCATGGAAAGTCACACTTGGGGTGGGGGGAGCAGATGGCAGCTAAGGCGGCTGGATCCCACATAGTTTGAGTCCTGGACTTAGAAGTTCCTGCTAGAAAATACACCAGGCGCATGTAAGTGCATATCCAAAATCCCAGTAGGAGCGTGGAGAAGAGATTGCAGCATGGTCGTGTCCCCTGGGGATGATTTCTCACTCTCTCTCTCCCTGCCATGTGCACATCCCTTATAGCAAAGTCTGGCGAGCAGGGAAAAAAAGAAAAAAAAAAAAGAAAAAAAAGAAACACTCTGCCATTTTCATACCTGAGCCAATACTCAGACCAAGGGGGGTGGGAAATACACACACGAACACACACCCACACACACACACACACACATAAATATGTATGTTATGTCTATACACCAGGGATGATCAGTAGAGAAGGGAGAACTGATAGTTTAGGAGAGAGCAAGGAAAAAGGACAGAAGCTCTTGCAGCCAAGAGTGGATGCCAAAGGACTGGCCTCAGAGAAGAGCAGGAATATTACCCTACCCCCCCATCCCCTTCCCGGGGCCCTCTGCCTTATGTATAGGCAATGAAATAGGGTCCTGACATGACACACATCCTCTGCTTTAATCCTCCTAATTATCTTATGAAGTGGAAACTATTTTTAAAATTCTTTTGTTTATTCATCCATTTCTTCCATGAGAGACAGAGAGACAGGCACACACACCCTACGGCATAACCCAGTCCATCAGTCAATGGTAAAGCTGAGATTTAAACGGAAGCAGTGGCCTGGTGCTCGGTACCTGGAATCCTTTCTACCTTCCATGTGGCTTTGCTGCAGTGTTGCTGTTTAATGGGCAGGAGGGCAACAGGACCGAATCCCCACAGTCCAGGTGGCCATGCAGAAGGCCCAGTATGACCACGGGCAGGTCTGATCCTCTTGCTATTCCTTCTAAGCAGCACCTCGCTGTGACCACCTCTGCACAAACAGTGGTGCCATCCGAAGGTGGACAGGTGGTGGTGGTACCGTAACCATTTCTCAGAGTGTACACAGGGTGTACCCCAAACAAGCAAAGCGTGCTAGCTGGTGGCACGTCAGGCTCCCAATCAACACACCTGGAGGCCGTCGTCTGACTACTGTCCAGGAGGGAAGTGGGCACGATCAAGCAGACGGGCATGATACGAGAAGCAAATGGTACCCGTGTGAGCTAATGGAGTGTTTCTTTTGCAGACCAACTGTTCTGTGCATGAAACGAAGCAGAGTACGCTGAAAGACTTCTTGGAAAAGTTAAAGATGATCATGAAAGAGAAATATTGGAGGAGTTGGAGCTGACTATTTTAACTTATGAGTTTTTAAGTTTTATTTTTAAATTATTTATATATTTATAACTCAAAATAAAATATATGTAGAGTCTAATAACAATGGCAGTGATGCTGTTTACTTGACAGATGAAGCTATGAGTTGCAACTTTTAAGGAAAACAATTTAATTTACTCAGAGACTACAAATGGTGTGGAAGCAAAAATAGGAAAGATCACTTCCCTCTCAAGGAGACCCCTCCCTCACTGGGGATATAATGCACAAAATAACCAAAGGCTGCAAGGCCACACACGATGTAAATAATAAGCGCTTACAGAGGGGTCCCAAAGTCCTACTGACAACCATATACGAGGGCTCTGCAAAACGTTCATGAAACATGTGCTTTACGATAGAACTACACAGGGGTTTCAAGATTATTTTACATCAACGTAAATCCATACTTTAATTCCATTTTCCACCAACTTTTTGAAGTCCCCTCATATTTTTTAATGGTAAAAGCATCAACTGGGGTCAGTTCTGTGGCCTAGTGGTTAAGGAAGCTGGATCCCACATGGCCAACCCTGCAGTTTGATCCCAGACCCAGTAGCTTGAGAAACATGCCAGATGCATGTGCCCAAAATCCCATAAGGAAGGAGAGATGGAAAGAAAAAGGATTATAGCATGTCCATTCCCTACGGGGGGTGCTTTCTCCCCCGCCTATCTCTCTGTCTCTCTCTAGCAAGTACATGTGTCCTCTAGCAAAACAAAACAAAGTGTCAACTGGGGACCATGGTGGCATGGTGATTAAGACAGTGGGATTCCCACATGCTGACCATGGTTCAAGTCCCAGACCCGGTGGCTTGAAAGATCATGCCTAGTGTGTATGCATGCATGCCCAAGATCCCGAGAGGAGAATGGAGAAAAAAGGATTGCAGCATGGACATTACCCCTGGGGGGTAATTTCTCACTTTCTCTCTCTCTGTCTCTCTCCTCTCCAGCAAGCACATGTGCCCTATGGCAAAAACTACCTAACTAACTAACTAACTAAATAAATAGAAACTGTCAACTGGATACTTAGAACATTCTTTTCCTATGGGCACAAGGACTGTTATATACTGAGTCTGTAGAAAGAAATAAACAATCTTCACATACTATTTAGCTCTGCAGTAAACAATATTTAAAAGTATGTAAATTCTCTTGAGTCTCAACTCTTAGGACTAGCCAACAGACAAAGAACAGAAGACTGCCTTATGCTTAGAGAACAGACCCTAAGTGCTGCCTACCTGACGAAATGAATTGTAAGCTGAAAATGGTTGAAAGGTAAAGGCAAAGAAGGACTAGATGGGACATTAATTCCCTAGCTTAGATGTGGGAGGGGGAAGTTAAACAGTGCTGTCTACTACAGAGCCAGTAGGTGGCATGGTGGTTATAGTACTGGATTCCATATGGCTGACCATGGTTTGAGTCCCAGACCCAGTGACTTGAAAATAATGCCAAATGCATGTACTTGGGTTCCCATAATCCCAGGAGGAGAATAGAAAGGAAGGAATTGTGCCATGGCCATCCCCCCCATGGGTGATTTCTTTAAAAAGAGGACAAATAAAAAAATAGTCGGTAGGAATGGTCATGAGGTGGGGCCAGCAGATGGCGTGGTAGTTAAGGTTTTGGAGTCCCACATGGCTGACTGCGGCTCAAGTCCTAGACTTAGGAGCTTAAAAATCATACGGGGTTTGTGTGTGTGTGTGTGTGTGTGTGTGTGGTGGTTATAAGGTGCTGGACTTGCACATGGCTGACTGCAGTTCAAGTCCCAGACCTGGCAGCTTGCTTTCTCACTTTCTCTCTCTCTCTAGCCAAATTGTAAAAATAGTAATGATAATAAATAAAATTAAATAAATAATTTTTTAAAAAAAGAGAAAATCACACTGGATGTGTGGGCATTTATGCCCCAAATCCCAAGACCAGAGTGGAAGAAAAGGGATTACATGATGGCCATCCTCCCGGGTCTGATTTCTCACTTACCCTCTCTGTCTCTCTCCAGCAAAGCCCACATGCCTCATAGCAGAAAACAAAAACAAACAAAAAGAAAGTCATGAGATGATGATTATCATAGCTGGGGTAGGAACATGGGGGCTGAAATGTGCTACTCTAAAGTTTTCTAAAGTTTTAACAATAAAAAGTTTTCATAAAAAAAAAAAAAAGTAAATGCACCAGGAAATCTTGGAAATTATTTTGGCAATCACTAGAAAAAAAATTTTTTTTTAATTAAAAAAAGCAAGATGGTCGCCGGGCGCGTGTGCGTGCGTGCCCAAGATCCCAGGAGGAGAATGGAGGAGAAGGGATTGCGGCGTGACCATCCCCTTGGGGGGTGATTTCTCGCTTTCTGTCTCTCTGTCTCTGTCTGTCTGGCGAGCGCACGCACCCTATAGCGAAAACCTCTCCAAAAAAAAAAAAAAAGCAAGATGGATATAGGACGTGGATTACAGAAGGGTAAAGTAGGATGGGAGACTTGGCTGTCAGGAATAAATCCATGTGTGTGCATGTATGTGGTACCATGAACATAATGATAAATTTTACATGAAAGAAGAAATACAAGGTAAAACGCAGACAATAACAAGTACTGACAAAGGTGTGGAAAAACTGGAACCCTCATACAGAGCTGGTGTAATTGGAAAATGATGCAGCCACTCTGGAAAACAGTGTGGTAAGTCCCCAAAGGTTTAAACATAGCTTATAACCCAGAAATTCTTTAGTTGTGGTTGTTTTTTAGATTTTGCTATAGAGCGCATGCATTCACCAGAGAGAGAAAAAATGAGAAATCACTCCTCAGGGGGATGGCCACATTATAACCCCCCCTTCTCCATTCTTCTCTTGGGATTTTGCACACACACACACACACATGACCAGTGTGATTTTCAAGCTGCTGGATCTGAGACTTGAACTGTGCAGTCAACCGTGTGGGATTCAGCACCTTAACCTCCACACCACCAGTTAACTCTATAACCCAACAATTCCAATCCTAAGCAAACAGCAAAAGAACTGAAAACATATGTTCCCACACTGAAACCTCTACACAAATGTTTGCAGCAACATTATTGATAGTAGCAAAAAACAAAACAAAACAAAAAAACTGCAAATGTCTATCAAGTCATGACTAGATAAGCAAAATGTGGTGTATCCACACAAAGGAATAGTATTTAGCAATAAAATGAAGACTGATATCTGCCACAAAACAGATAACCCTTAGAAACGTGCTAAGTCAAAGGAACCAGATGCGTACGACCACACCATGTGATCCTAATGATACGAAATAGCCAGAATAGGAAAATCCAGAGAGGAAAAAACCAGGAGATTGGTGGCGAGGGGTTGAGGGGATGGAGGAATGGGGAGTGAGGGAGTGTGGGAGTGAGGGAGGGGAAGAAATTTCTCATCTAAGACAGTGATGAGTGATGAGGGGTGCCTGGCTCCACAAGTACCCTAACCACCACTGACTTACACACTTTAAAAGGATGACTTATATCGTATGTGAGTTTTATCTCAATAAAGTTATTATTTAAAAGGAAGGAGCAAAACTCATTGAAACCAAGTGTCAAGTCATCCAGACCTGCCTTTGAAGACAGGCTCTCTGCAAGAACATGGGTCTAGCAGCAGTGACTGAGCGCTCTCTTTTCATCCCTGCTTATGCAGATGTGAGAAAAACGAATACGAGTACTAAAATTACACCAAACATGCAACATCTTTTAACCCTTTCAAAACAAGGGACCAAATCAAAAGCTTAAAGTCTCACCCTGACCACAGCCAGTTTCACCCTGCCCACATAAAATACCAGCATGCCAAGGGCAATACGTAGCGAGGAGAGTCATGGAGGCTTCTAAGGCCTACCGGAGAAGATGCACACTGAAATTGTCAGTGTTCTTTCTTCTCTGAGCCTCATTTGCATTCAATGGCTAATGTGAGCTGTAGTCTGCCACAGGATATGAGTTGCGGGTTACAGTTTGTGTATGAGGCCAGGAGGTAAAGGGAAGGCTGAGAGGAAGAAACACAAAACGGTACCCAAGTCACCCGAGGATGGGGAATGTCAAGGCAAATACGGTGCAGGGGGTGCAGAGGGCGCAGGGGGTGCAGGGGGTGCAGGGAGCGAGGCCCAGCCTGGCCTATCAACACCCGAGGTGAGCTGCTCCATTCTGGCAGGGCCACTGAGGGCAAAGCAGGCCCTTTCTCCAGTCTAGGGACAGATTTCTAAGTCAAATTTATCAGCTCAAGTTGGAGGTCCTTTCCCAGGTGCAGAAATGGAATACCCAGTTAGCGGACATGTCCAGCCTCTCCCGAAAAAGGTTGTACTCTACCTGGTTTGAAAAATGGAGTCACGGAGGGCAAGCAGGGACTCCCTACATAGTACTTCACCTTGAGATTCCCCCATCCTCAGATGATCTGGGTACCCCAAGAGGCTGACTGAGGTAACTATGTAGGAGGGTGAAGAGAAACTGAGGGCAGGGTCAATGGCATGGACAGATGATAGCAACCAGAGAGCCCTGGTGCCTTCTTACCAGACGCAGCATTTCTGATTGTGGTCCGAGAACATTTCAATAAAAGGCAGCTTCTGGTAACAGTAGGTGGTGTGGAGGTTGAGGTGCTGGATCTCACATGGCTGACTGTGGTTCAAGTCTCGGAACTGGTGGAAAATCATGCCAGGTGTGTGGGCGCACATGTCCAAGATGCCCAGAGGAGAATGGAGAAGGGATTAAGGCATGGCCATCCTCCCTGGGAGTGATTTCTCAATTTCCCTCTCACTGTCACACCAGACCACAAGCACCCTAAGGCAAAAAACTCTTAAGGGGACCAGCAGTTAGCATAATGGCTGTGTCGCTGAACTCCCATGTAGTTGACCGTGGTTATAGTCCCGGACCTTGTGACTTAAACTTATGCTGGGCGCATGTGTGTGTGTGCCCAAGATCCCAAGAGGAGAACGGAGGAGAAAAGATTGTGGCGTGGCCACCCCCACTAGGGGGGCATTTCTCGCTTTCTGTCTTTGTCTCTTTCTGGCCAGCACACGCACCCTATAGCAAAAACCTCTCCAAAAAAAATTTAAAAATTAAAAAAAACTTTAAAAAAAAAAAAACAGCCACTGGGGCCAGTGGGTGGTGTAATGGCTATGTCGCTGGATCCCACTTGGCCAGCTGCATGGTTCAATTCCTAGACCCAGCAATGAGAATCACACCAGGTGCATGTGCATGACCCAAATCTCAAGAGAATGGAGGAGACTGTGGTATGGCCATTGCCCAGGGAGTCTCTCTCTGTGTCTTTCTGTCTCTCTCTCTCTCTCACACACACACACACACAAAGTACGTACATCCTATAGCAAAAGCTAAAAAAAAAAGGGAAGGGGGTTCAAGAGACTTACTGGAAATGACTGAGAGGTGAGGTAACAATAAAATTTAGGTGCTAAGTGCCTCTCCTCTATTCCGTCCTTAACTTCTCCCTAGTCTAACTTTTGTCTCTGAATTATCTGTCTCTTCTTCTTTCCCAGTAGCCAGTGTTAAACAAAAGAACATCTTGACATTTCGTGTGCTTGCTGCACACCTGGGCACTTGGTAGGTAACGTGGACCAAGACAGGCGAAGACACATTTGCCCCCGCTCTCTAAGCTGGTCACAAGTGCAGGCAACACAGCCGCAAGGGCAAGCAAGGTCAGCCCTCAGGCTGAGGCCCATGCCCCCTCCGTGGCACAGGGGTACCCATCGCCTGCTCTCAGCTGCCAGGCCTTGCTCCTTTCCATCTAATCCACCATCCTTCCAGCAGTTGGTTTTCTAAAAACAGACCCCTTGGGTGGTCTAACAGCACTTAGAACCCTTCCGTGGCTTCCTACTGTTGACAAAACACCTGCTCACAGTAGGCTCCCAGTCCACCGCCTTTGCTCTGCTTCAAGCACACGATCAATGCACATGGCGTCCACACTCACACTTCTCCTTCCACCCTTCCCACTCAACTACTTGAAGGCCTGACAGCACGCTCCCAGGGAAAAGGCCTTTTCCCATCCTTTGGTCAGGCGCCACGCTGGCAGCAAGAGGTAGCTTACTGGTCACCCTCCTCTACCTCAGCCCTCCGGCCACCCTCCATTTACGTGGCCACCTCTCCCTCCTGAGGGAGGCTATGCGTGTGACAAGACGGGGGTGTGTGTGTCCCCAAGGACATTCTGCTCAGCTCAGCACAGGTACGCAGCACACAGAAGGGGCACACATTACCACCTAACGGGCGACAGTGGGAGACACGCTGGAAACAGGACGCCTGGTGACCGAATGGCAGAACCGAGGGTGGAGTTGCAATCAAAGCCAAGGTGGCATTTCGATAACGACTGCCACTTTTAGGTTGTAAGGTTAGGCAATATCCTCTTGCAAAGTTTGGTATCGACTCTAAGGAATATTTTATACCCTTGTAAAGTCCCTATTAAACTCTTTTGTACAACTGGAGAAATAAAGCCTTTGATTAAAATCAAAAATTTCCCCAGCCCTCTAAAAAGGGATGGGGGTGGGGAACAGGTGTGGAAGAATGTCTGATCTGTCATAGTCTTCAGTCAGAGCCATAAACGTGTTTGGGTAAAACAATCTGATGTTCTGATAACGTTGATAAAAGGAACTTGAAGATTGGGTCACAGGAAGTCCCAGATAAATGCTGAGAGGAAACAGGTTCTTTTTGAAATAGCCTCTTCATAATCACTTTCCCACACATTTTGTTCAACTTCAGAAAGAGGACTCAATACCTGATTTGCTTTGCAAATGAAACAGCTAAGAATGAGAAATTCAGATCATGCTAAAACAAATATATAGTATTTGGAAGGCTCCTCTAGCTTGAGTTAAAGCTTGTTTTTGTTGTTGTTTTTGCCAGAAGGCATGTACATTTTGGGGGGGAGGGGGGACCTGAGAGGGACGGCTGAGGCTGCACTGCAATCCCTTCTCCACTTCACCAACCTATCTGGATTTGGGGCATTCATGCATATTCTTCAAGTTGCCAGGCTTAGGACTCGAACTACAAGGCAGACCATGTGGGATCTGGTTACCTTAACCCAGGCCATGGGTTGGCCCTAACTCCCTGAAAGTTTAGGCTGTGGCTTAAGAGCTGTGTTAACTGTTCTTGTAAGGCATAGGCATACTTCAGTCTTTATTTATTTGTACACAGCTTGTTTTTTGTTTTGGTTTTTTTTTTGAGAGAGATTTTTGCTATAGGGTGCCGGTGGTCGCGAGAGACAGAAAGCAAGAAATCACCCTCCAGGGGGAGGGCCACACCGCAGTCCCTTCTCCTCCATTCTCCTCTTGGGATCTTGGGCACGCACACACACACCCAGCATGAGTTTTAAGCCACTGGGTCAGAGACTCAAGCTGTGGTCAACTGCGTAGGAGTCCAGCGACGTGACCATTACGCCACCTGCTGGTCCCATACACTACTTTGTTTTAAAAACGGGTTCAAAGTGATTTATTGAAAGAGATTAAGACAGAAAATAACAATATGATAACAACCAAAGAAGAAACAGAAAATGGTGATCCAGAAAAAGAGAGACCAGCATAGCGTAATGGCTATGTCTCTGGATTCCCATGTAGTCGACTGCGGTTTGAGTCCCGGACCCAGTGGCTTAAAACTCACAACTGGATGACAACTGGGTGCATGTGCGTGCGTGCCCAAGATCCTGAGAGGAGAATGGAGGAGAAGGAGGGACTGTGGCGTGGCCATCCCCTCCAGGGGGGGGGGGGATTTCTTGCTTTCTGTCACTCTGTCTCTGTCTGGCAAGCGCCCACACCCTATAGAAAAACCTCTCAAAAAAAAAAAAAAAAAAAAAAAGACCATAAGTAAATAGACCATTGAATTTTACAGTCCTATCAGACAAAGCAAAATACGAATACATTCTTCTATCCAGTCATTGTTATCTATGAAGGAGAAAACAGTCCTTCACCCACGACTCTGCAGCTGAGTGTTAAAAGGGACAGTGTCCTCAGCAGGGCCCTAGCCACACAGGCTATACTCAGTTTCCTTCGGGGCAAGTACCTAAGTGGCACTGCTCCATGTGAGTGGAAACCTCAGCTCTAAAGCTTACCCAGGGAGCAGGGACGAAGCGTGCAAAGGTGGCATTATTATCTTACTTACCATGACGGGTCTTCAGTATTTTTTTCATGTTCTACACACACAAGCTGGCAGTTGGATAAAGGAAGAGAGCGAGCCTGGAGTGGCCAGAGAAGTCTCCTCTCGACTATGCAGGGTGTGCATTTTCTAAAAAGCCCTTTCGAAGTTTTCAACAAATCAACATCTCTCTATGTCCATTTCCAATTTCTTAAGGCTGTGCTATACAGTGCCTGGTAATCGTTGTCTGTCACAAGAACACAGAATTCATAATCCCAGAACTGTTTTGGAGATACGGCTTGTGAGGTCTGAATGAGACCACAATACGGTTACCACTATGCGATGCGTCCTCTTACCTGTCAGTGGGATACATTTCATCCTCTTAAAGTCATAACCGGAGAACAGGTTTCGACTCTCAAATGCCGAATGAAAAGGATAAAAGAACTTGGGTAAAAATGTTCTTCGTGGGGGCCAGACAGTGGGGCAGTGGTAACGCAACCACTCTGGGAGGCTGACCCATGAGGGAAAGTTCTGGGTTCCCATCTGACAACCTTCTTGAACACATTCCGGGTGTGCTGCTGTGGGGGTGAGTGGCAGCGTGCAGGCTGTTAACAGTGGTTCTCTCTCTGTCTCGCTGGCTCATGTAAGAAATAAATTTTAAAACAATTTTTTGGCTGAAATTTAACTTTTGTCAATGAGAGAAAGCATACTGAAAAACATCTCTTCCAAATTTCTGCTTCATGATGATTTCTGTTTAAAAGATCCACAGCATTAAAGAGTTTCTGAATATGAAATCACACCAGCTTCTCTTAACAATATGAAATTGAGATGCTAGGCAAAAGAGCCATCCAGAAGTAAACACAAAAATAGCTTAAAAAACAAGCAGAACGGGGACCAGCAGTTAGCGTAATGGCTATGTCGCTGGACTCCCACATAGTTGACCGCGGTTCGAGTCCCGGACCTGGTGGCTTGAACTCACGCCGGGCGCGTGTGTGTGCGTGCCCAAGATCCCGAGAGGAGAATGGAGGAGAAGGGATTGCGGCATGGCCATCCCCCCTGAGGGGTGCTTTCTCACTTTCTGTCTCTATGTCTCTCTCTGTCTGTCTGGCGAGCGCACGCGCCCTACAGCGAAAACCTCTCAAAAAAAAAAAAAAAAAAAAAAAAGAAGCAGACCACTACTACAGGCATTAGGTAAAAGATTTTAATTCCTTATTTAACCATGCTGCATGTATACAATATCAATATATACAACTTGAACACATACAGTTTATACATAAAATATAACAGTGTGGCTTCTGAAATCAATGTTACAAAGTCATTGTATGATTTGTGATTCTGGCCAGTATATGGAGTATTGTAGTGATATCGATGAAGTCATTAATGATTTAAATTAGTCAGACTACAGCCCAAGTCAAAGGCACTAGGAAGAACTATGTTTTTTTTCTAGCATTTTAAGAACAAAGAATAACTTAAAAAGAAAATGAATGTATACATTAAGAAATTGGGCAGATATAGGCATGCCTGGATGTAAACTCTACCCATTCCTTAAATCACTGCTCTGTAAGAAACAGAGGGACTTTATTTAAGAATTAAGGGAAAGATTTTTTTCTTTAGAAAAAGAAAAAAGTAAATTAAAAAATATATATAATAATTCTAGAAACATGTTACAGATAAAGTAACACCAGCCCCTCGCCAAAAATAACCTTAAATTTCTTGCTTAAAAACAAAATAAAACAAAACCCTTTTCCAAAAAAGTAACAAAGATAACTTGTCAAATAGATTCTACTTGTGGGAGGGGCAGAAATGCAGATGCAGAAACCCTTACCTCCCCCTTTGCTTAATCTTGTCCTTTATAAGCATCTAAATGAAAATGGGAAATACTTTATTTCAACATCGTAACTATCAGTGCATGTAATTCAGAGTTTATTAAAGAACATATTATAAACCAAAAACTACCAAAGATTCTTTAATAAATAAATATTACTTTTTAAATTAAAGAGAAAAGATAATATCCATTCAATAACCTATTCTTATATATATATATATATGTATATGTGCCACTTGTTTTAAAATCTGCATATTTATTTCAAATAGTGATCAAGTTTGTTCACCTATATCCTTTCAGGAAATTAACACTGAAGTTACAAAATATTTCATTTGTGGACAAAGACACAGTAAATGTGAAGAGACCACAGAACTGCAATAATGGCTTTAAGTCAGCGTCCCACATTTTCATATATATAATCAGACCTGACTTGAACATCTAAGTTTTCATAAGATGAATATTTAATGTCTATCTGGTATAATCAGTTCTAACATTTAAAAAAAAAAGAAAAAAGAAAACCTGCTAGAGTAACCTGCTAATAGCTTTTTTTTTTTCTTTTCTTTTCTTTTTGTGGTGGGGTAGGATAGAAAAAATATCTAATATACTCTCTTAAATTTCTGTAATGTTTTAAAGCTTATTCAAAAGTTATTCCTTTCCTATTAACTGAATTTTTAAGGGCCAGAAATACGGACTCTTAAGAAAGAAGCACTGTTTTTTCTTTTTCCTACTGATAAAATTAAGATTTCTATACGTACTAACAGAGTTAAGTGTGTAACATCAAAAACATTTTACAATTACCAAAAAATTCTACTCACGCAAACCTTTCACAAGAGACTAACTGGCCCCAGGTCTTGACATACCTTAACAATGCCCCACAGAGCAAAGTTACGAATCTCTTATTTCTTTCACACTAAAAAGAAAATGCTGCCAGCGAAAGTCCATTTTAATTACCTAGAAAATACTCACCATATGCAGGACATTCAGCACTCCACTTCTGAACTGTCCTTGAGATTTACGGGCATTTTACCACCATCTCATCTCGTCGCTGTCCCTCCTTCGCTCTCTATACAGCGTTGTACTTCTACACTAATATTTAGCTAAACTTATTAAAACAGTATTAACTTAATACATATAAATTTGTAAAGTCTCAAAACCTTCACTACCAATGTACTTTAGGGCTGATTACATAATTTTAAACCCACAAAAGATATATCATCTGGTTTAGGAGTAGCATAACTTCTAAAAGAAAAATTTTGTAAGCAGCCAAATAGAATAAATAATTCAATCTATTCCAACTTATTTTACTATAAAATGACACAATTTTTATTTTTCGAGCAATATGATCTAACTGAACTAATCAATAAAAGAAATTCAGAGAAGAATTTTTTTTTATAATATATGAAGGAAAACAAAACAGTGTTTTAAGGGCAAATGATTCAAAGATATTTTTCTTGCTTATCTGCAAAATCTCTCTATTTCTGGAAAATAGAGACTCTTCTCAACTGGGAGATACAGAATAGTTTCCACCAAAATTGAGAACTCAGATAAAGAAAAATGTCCACAGTCATACTTATCAGTAAATTTAAGAAAAATACACATTCAGACAAAGGTAAGTGGTCAACACTTTGCTTAAGTTTCTGCAATTTTGGCTCCTTTACATTTAGGTATAGGACAATGTTTTGAAAGAACATAACATCGGAACAGAAAAAAGTGTATTTGATAAAACTCAAGATGGCAAACAAGGTCAGGAGAAGTCATGATAAAATACATTTTTAACTTTTTTTTAAACATGTATACTTGCAAAGACTGACTAGTGAATTATAAAATTGTCTATAGAAGACCAGTAAGCTCAGTCATCTCATATTAAAACGCAATGAATGTTAGTGTGAAAATCAGAGTGTGTTTAAACCAGCTGGGAGGTTAGTGTTAGGACACAGCCATTTCTTAGATGTGCAGCCCAAACAATCAGCTATAACAACACAACACAGAACAATGAGATCTGCTATTTTCTATGTGCAAAACAGACCATACTTTTTTTCTATTTTGGAAACCTGGCTATCTCAATAAGCAGTGGCTGGGTAAATAACTAACAGACTCACACACATCTAAACTGCAACTCTACCGTGCGAACTGCTCCCCCGCTGCACAGCACAAGCGGAGTGGTAGGGCGGCTGGAACGATCACCAGTTGTACCAATTAATATGCTACATTAACTTAATATATATAGACTAAAGTTATTAGGCAAATTATTGTTTCCAGTCTCACTCCATAATTAAGAGCTTCCATTATTTGAAATTACACAGACGTCTTCAGTGTTGTAATTAAAGATTTCGTCCAGCCATGAGAATATCACTAATTTTTACTGTGTCTGTAACATTTACTGTAATAAGGAGTCAATTACAGTTTCAGGCTTTGTAGAACGCTTTCTGTTTGGAAAAGAGAAAAGAGAAAGCATGAATACTTTCCTAAAAGACTGAAATGCAAAACTTTGAGTTACATGTAGAGTAACTCAAAAGTTCATGTATTCAAAATTTGGGGAAAAGCAGCTTTTATTTTCTAGAATTTCGGGAGCCCCAAAATATTGCAATAAGCTTACATAGCTAACCAGTACTTGATGCAGAAAAGGAGAGAAGAAATAAGCTCTAGTCCAGGGCTCCTACGTCCGCACTCCCAGGGCATGTGTGAGACAACACATGTCATCTACTTCACAGTTAAATCAAGTCCCAAAGAAAGAAAGGTGACCAGAGAATTCTTCCTTAACCTGGGCTTGAGGAAATCAAGTTTCCTGGGACAATGTTTGTGACAGAAAAACTAACAGGGCTGAATACAATACCGTGGGAGTTAAACCAGGCAAATAAATTAGCATCTCACTAGAAGAAGTAATGTAAGAATGAAGGAATTAAACAAGATAGTAGTGATCCACTACACATTTGTGAAAGACAATGTGAATTAAAAATTCCATTACTGGGACCAGCAGTTAGCGTAATGGCTATGTCGCTGGACTCCCATGTAGCCAACCGCAGTTCGAGTCCCAGACCCGGTGGCTTAAATTCACGCCGGGCGCATGTGTGTACATGCCCAAGATCCCAAGAGGAGAAAGGAGGAGAAAGGATTGCGGCGTGGCCATCCCCCCTGGGGGGGTGATTTCTCACTTCCTGTCTCTCTGTCTCTCTCTGTCTTTCTGGCGAGCGCATGCGCCCTATAGCAAAAATCTCTCAAAAAAAAAAAAAATTCCATTATTCAGGCTGAAGTTGAAAGACCTTAATTCATTACTTGGATTTTATTTACTCAAATTGTCACTATATACAGATTTTTATTTTTAATTTATCAGTCAAAATATTTATCATGTTAAGTAAATAAAATCTAACTTCCTTTAAATGTATCTACTCAGAATATCTCAATGCCTTCACTTCATGAGATTCAAGAGCAGTCCTTACCTTCTCCCGGTCTTTGGTCTTGCTTTTCCCTTTGAAGTCCGTGGCCTTTCTAATTTCATCAAAGACTGACGCAGACTCTCCTCAGTGTAAGCCAGATACACATGGGAAAGGTCCACTTCAAAGGGCTAAGCAAAACAAACACACAACACTCTTATAGAAAGGATTTCTGTAACCAGACTTGGGAGAGCATTTAAAATACTGAATAAACTCCTAGAAAAAGTCACAGGAGATAAACGAAATAATGTCTGAAGACTGGCTCTCCTATTCCCAATATCTACAATGTAGTCATCAAAAGTCAGTGAATCAGAAGCCCTGAAACACTGTATAAGTTTCCTTAGACGAAAAGAAAAACTGCTGCTATTTCCCTAAAGCTGTCTTGTCTCATACCAAACACACATGTCCCAGTAAGGTACTGAAGAGGGCTCCAAAGAGTGACATTATGCCATTCTTATGGTAGAAAGGATAACCATGACTGACAGCAGAACTGTCCTACCCTAATAAGCACCCCATTCTGAAGCCCTTATTCCCAAAAGAACAGCCTATTTTTAGGCAGAGCTGATTAACAGATACAAAGTTGACAACATAATTTAATGACCCACATTCCTATAAAGAAATAACTGCACTTTAAAAAAAAATACTCTTACATCTTTCTCCTTTTTATCAGGTACTGGAGTTTGCTTCCTCATGTTATTTCCTGTGTAGGCAACACATTTCTCAAAAAAGGAAAAGGTTGGGAGGGGAGAAAAAATCTTATTAGTAAAGAATACAGTGAATTAGACAAATTACTGTGAGATAACCCAATACTATTCTAGTAAAACATGATCTGATGCAGAAGCAGAAAGGGGCCCAGTGGTCATTCAGTCCCATGTAGCTCCTGACCCAGACCAATTCCCCTGCAATGATAACCATGGTACAAAAAACTTATCTGTCCCTGGATTCTCACCTGACCCATGCTCTGGACCACCTTGTCCTCCCCTGGCAGCCAATACAATCTACAATCCACAGAAGCACTCCATGGTATTTTGGGAGAAGGTGAAGGTAATACTCACTAGCTGCCATTCTCCTATGTCTTCATTCCAATGGACATAGTTTTCAATCATTTCCTTTTCAAAGAGTCAAAGATAGTTTATTTTAAACTTAATAACAATTTAAATTTTTCAATATTTGATAACAAAAATTGAAAAACATTCATAGAACTAAAATCTCAACATTGTTAGGTGAAAAAAGTTGTCTTGACATATACTTCATAATAAACACTTTTTATACATTTTACAATATTTGTTTCTTAGGAATACATGAAGATACAACTAAACTATATACAAATAAAAGGCAAGAGAATGAGGAACAGGAAATCAGGATGATATTTACCTTAGATTGGAAGAGGCAAAGGGATGAAACAGGAGAGGGGGACACAATTTGGTTAGCAGTAGTTTACTGTCGAGGTCTACCTCTTGTTTGAGTGATGAGTTCACTAAATAAATGCAGACCACCCAAGGACCAATAAAAAGAGTGTATTGGGAACTCAAGATTAATTCTCTATACCCAAAATCCATCCAAAGAAAAAAATACTAAGGCTTATTTTCAGATAAATTTCTTAAAACTACATTAAGATTCAATGTAAGATTTTTTTAAAAACAAATCAATTATGTTAAAGTTTACTAGAATGTACTACAAAGACAGAAATTTTAGATAAAAAAAATAGATGCTGAGATTTTTAAATTACATTATTATTAACAATCAGCAGCCTGTAGTCAGGCCCATAGTCTGGTGGTTAAGGGAGCCTGATTCCAGATGGCTGCCAGTATGAATCCCAGGCCCTAATGGCTTGAAAAACATACCAGGCATGTGTGTGTGTCCATGCCCAAAATCCTGACAAGATTAATAAATGGAACAGAAGGAATTGCAGTATGATCATGCCCCACTGGAGGGTACTTCCCCCCACCCTCTGGAAAGCATACATGCTCTCTGTCAATTAAAATGAAAAAAAAAAAAAAAGAATTAGCACCCATCTGAAGCTGGGTGATAGTGATGGGTATACAACAATGTCTATGTATTTAATGTGGCAGAATTGTACATGTAAAAATGGTAAATTTCACGTATATATTTTATCACATGCATACACATGAAAAGAATTAGCACCAATAAACAAGGAGAGAGAGCAAGCACAGGGGTTCTGTTTATTTCACATACGACAAATAATGCTGGATGAATGAACAGGACCTTTACCCGATTCTGATTGCATTTACGTGAATCTGAGTTCTTCCAAAGGGCTGAGAGATTTTTATTTAGATACTTAAGACACTCTGATAGATTATTATGTATTAAGAAAAGCCTCAACTAAAGTGATATGTGATGACCAAAAGATTTTATAGTTGATAACTGAAGTATAAATATTTACCAACAATTAAACTAAGAGCTGTATTTCCTTGTTCCTCACAGCTTGGTGATACTAATAGCTAGTTCAAAGAACTCCCCATTTACCTGATAATCCTGAGGAATAAAGTTATCGATAATGAGCATCTGAAGTCGAAGCTCCCGGCTAAGTTGCCGAATATTCTCCAAGAGGCCTTCAATTTCCCTCTGATGTTCTTGTTGGAGATCGGCCATCTACCAGAAAACCCATAAAAAATGTCATAAGCAAACAAGCTTTTAAATATGAAACAGTTCCATCTCACAGAAGCTAACTGGTCTACAAGGCCTTATGAGCGCTTACCCAGTTCTCACAAAATCACACTTTCACCATCGATTATTAGTTAACAATTGAAAGAAACTATTTCGCTTAAATAATAGCTACAATTAAAAGTTTCACATAAAGAAGAAATATTTTATTTCCCTAATACTGTAAATATACAGTATGATTACTATGGGTTCTCAGTCAAAACTTCTTTCTAAAAATGCAGAATTAGCAGTAATTTCTATTACCAACCTCTGACTTCGCAGCCATCAGCATAGTCCAAACTTTCTTTAATTTCTTGGTCTTTCCCTGTGCTTCCTCTTGTAAACTGGTATCTTTTTATT